>NC_081789.1:12326791-12626791 GCF_963082965.1 Carassius carassius
GTTTTATAGCTGTATTCCCTCTCAGTTACAAAGGCATGCTTCAGCAAAGTCCAAATACCGGCGACCTGTGAGGGTGTGTGTGTGTGTGTGTGTGTGTGTGTGTGTTATGTGTGCCCCTCTCTCACCGTCTAGGAATCTGCTGCCCTCAACTCCTCAATGCTGGCAGCTACCAGCTCAAACCTTATATACATGTGTACATATTGTTTCAATTCCAAAACCTAGTAAGCTCCTATGTAGGCAGCTCCCTACTAAGACAGCATCTTAAATACAATCTGTAACAATCTACATAAGCAGAGATTGATGGTAGCATGTTGCTGAACTACCAACACAATACTCTAATATGATAGTAAACAATCCAATTTTAATCTGAACTATTTTAATACTACCAGTATTGAATAAAATAACCCTGATAGCACATCTACATCATGGAGACGTTTATTTGACGTCTGCATTTAGATCTGCAAGACATATTTTTCAGTTTGTTCATCTGCAATATGTCTTTAAGATGTTTTCTATCAGATGTCAAATAGACATTTGTGATTTAGAATGTACAAAAAAACTGACATCTTAAAGACATTTATCAGATGTTTGTACAGGGCAGATGCTTTACAGATGAAGTGATCTGTAACAAACATACTGCAGATGTGCGTGTGGTATCTGGGAACATTATAACCAACATTTAGATGTTAGCTTATTGTTAAGTTAAAAACAAAATTAGTCTAATAAGTCAAAAAATACATAGTATACATAGATACTGGGGTAAAGTAATATATGTGACCTTGAACCACAAAACCAGTCATAAGGGTCAATTTGTTTTTACATTTAGATTTATACATCATCTATATATAAGAATAAAGAATAAATAAGCTTTCCATTGATGCATGATCTGTTAGGATAGAACAATATTTGGCAGAGCTACAACTATTTGAACATCTGGAATCTGAGGGTGCAAAAAAAAAAAAAGTTGTCCAAATGAAGTCCTAAGCAAGGCATGTTACTAATCAAAAATTAAGTGTTGATATTTTTACGGTAGGAAATGTACAAAATATCTTCATGCAACATGATCTTTACTTAATATCCTAATGATTTTTGGCATAAAAGAAAAATCGATCATTTTGGCCCATACAGTGTATTGTTGGCTATTGCTACAAATATACTCAAGCTGCTTAAGACTCGTTTTGTGGTCCAGGGTCACATACTGTATGTTAAATACTCAATTTTTATACATTTCAGTGTTGAATGAATTATATTTACAATGTTTCAGTTTTAGCATATAGCTTAGCCAATCACACAACACTCAAAACACTCTATAAAGCATAAAAATGCATAGCACACACAAATATTTGGTATAGTCTATTTTAAACTAAATGTTTATACATTTGAAATATATTTATAACAAATATTGTGTTGTTAGTATGTTGCTAATCTAACTGCAATTTTCAATGTATAATATAATAAAGTAGTATTTAAAAAAAATACTGAATGTAAAACATTCACAAACAACACCAAATAATTGTTTTTTCAATAAATAATGGTTACGAAGGAAATTTGTGAAAATGTTTTAAATCTGGCTGAGACGAGGTGTCTGTAGGCATTCCAGTGTTGGAAGCATGTCTTTAAAAAAAGTTTACTTGGATTTGGAACAGGACTACTGACTCTAAACACATCTGACCTTCTGTAAAACAACTGTTTATAAACAGTATGTGTGTGTAGCATATTTGCTCTGGCATTTGATCTGTACTCTTGAGCAGCACTTTGGCTACAAGACGGTGACTTTGCGATGCTTCGGCTGGACCTATAGCAGAACTTAAAGGGAAACACACACAGAGACTGAACATCTAACCTCTACCTCCTTCTGTCGTTATGTCCCTCCCTCTCACAGGATGCTAAAACAGTGACATCTGAAGGTGTGCAGCCAGAGGAAGCAAAAGAAAGCAAAAGCGAGAGAGAGATGTGAGACAGGGGGTCGATACTTGACCATGTCTGTGACCCAGCAGCCTGCCTGCTTCATAATGGGCACAACAACAGATGGCCGTGCAGGCACACACAGACACACCCGCATACACACACAGAGCAGCTGTCTCTCTGCCTCCCACTCCTTTACCCTTTCAGAAGGCCCAAATGTCCAAACCACCATGATAGGGACAGCTGTGTGTGTGAAATAAAGACAGAGAATGGTAGAGTCTTTGTAACGGGAGCATTAGCTTACAATGACAACTCTCTCTCTTTCACTTTCTTTTCTCTCTCCAATTACACCTTTCATTTTTCCACTTTTATAATTCCACTATCCTCAAATCTGTAATGTTGACTTTGTGACTTTGTGATCTTAAGTTGATCTTATTTGAAAGAGCACATGATGGGAGTTAAAGGATGGAGAGATGTAATGGAATATGCTGTGTGAGAGAGAGTGAGTGGGTGTAGATAAACTTACCATCTCTCTTCTTCTACTTGAATGCCGACCGACTGAAACTTGCAGTTCACTTCTGATTGGTTGGTTTCCTCCGGACCGTCCACCTAAACACAGACACACGCACATTCAATATGGATTATGGGTGTCAGAAGTCAATTTTGAATGATTCTTGTCAGATTTGCTTCTGCAAATGTGCTTGTCTTGGTCTATCTAATTTGCCAGTAGATATTTTAGTATTAAATGACGTAGATGTAAAATGTGCAAATAGTATATTTATCAGACACTTTTATCCAAAGCAACTTAAAGTGCATTCAGGCTAACATTTTTTACCTAACATGTGTTCCCCGGGAATCGAACCCACAACCTTTTACACTGCTAACGCAATGCTCTACCACTGAGCCACAGGAACACTATAAATAGTACACTACATTGATGTATACTTAGGCTAATAATCAAAGAATATACTGCAGAGAATGTTAGGGGCTGTGCCCCTAAAAACCTAGTAAGCTACCTATCTAGACAGCATCACAGTGTATAGTATATAGATGCCATATAGTTGTTGTTAATAGTTGTTTCTCAAAACTCAGTAGTCCTACATTCTATTTAAAATGGCCAGCTGAATTTGGAATAGCATCCTGGCATACTAATGTTACTCTTTATGCAATATCTTTATATTGCAGAAATAAAAAAAGAGTTTACTATTATGTTGTTCTGAATGTTCTGAGACACAGTCTATTTCTCCATGAATATGAGATGTGTTATTTAGTTATTTTTATTTTTTTTGTAAATTGTCTCTGCTGTAGTGAATTTCACATATAAATCTTTCTTTGTAAGTTTGGTTTTTCTTATACAATCTGTAACCCTATAGGCAACACAGATGTGCGTGTGTGTGAATGTGTGTGGCCAACCTGTATCCCTATAGACAGGCACTTCCTGAGGGCATCTCTCTTAGCTTCCTGTGAGATGTGTCTTACGCTAGTGGTGGCGGAGGCTGTTGTGATGGTGATGGTGCTGTTGGTCACATGCTGGCTGGCTGGGCCATGGACTTGAGCGTTTGCTGCCTCGATGGCTGCTGTCAGGGCCTTCATGCTATCAATGCTCTCTGTGGAGTTGCTGAGGCCCGACTGGACCGCTGCCAAGGCCCGGTTAGCAGGACCAGCACTGGTGAGCTCACTGTAGGCATCTTGTGCAGATTCTGTGCTGCTCTGAGCTGTTATAGAGATGTATGGTCTGGTGGGTGTTGACCTGGGCGGGACTGGGGGTGGGGTTTTCTTGTAGGTGGTTATACATGATGATACTGTGGAGTAGGAGGAAGTGATAGGTTACTCAGTGAAAATTTGCATAACTTATAAGCACATTCATCAACTGACCAATTAGTGGCTAAATTAATTTTACAGTCAAAATAAAACAAGACAATAACTGTAGGTGCATGATGTCAAAATGGATAAAAATAAGAAATGAAAGTAAAGCTGGAGTATCGTGTAACTATTTAAAGTACCATATAGAGAACAAAACAACAGAAATACAATATATTAGAATAGATTAGGACGAATTAAACAGAGTTGAGTAAAGTACAGAAGAGTAGAGTGGACTTGAGCGGAGTAAAAAAAAAAAACAAGAGTAGAACAAAGCTGAGTAAAATAGAGTGAAGTACTGCTGAGCACAGCAGAATATAACAGAGTAGAATAAAGTTGAGAAGAGTAAAAATAAAGTAAACTAAAATATACTATTATTGAGTTGAGCTGAGTTGAATACAAAATGGTCTAAATAGAGTAGATTAAGTTAAAGTTGGCATATAATACTAGAGTTAGAACAGAAGTATTACAGAATAAAGTTACATAGAATACAGTTGAACAAGTAGAGATGTAAGTATTAGAATATATAATATAACAGGTCAGAAAAGAATTAAGTATAATTCAATGAAAAAGAGTGGATATAATATAAATGGTAATAATAAAATATTTTAGTAGAGTAGAATTCAGTAAACTTGAAAATAATTGTTGTTTAGAACAATAGAACAATGGAATGTATGGAAAAGTAGAATAAAGAGTAGATAAAGTGAACTAAAATAGATTTGAGTAGAAAATGGAAGAAACAGTGTATGATAATATACATTTCAGTAGTGTAGAATAGACTGGCCTAATAGCATAGAGTTATAGAATAATATAAAAGATTTGAGTATATATAAACGGAGCTGAGCAGACTTGACTAGAGTTAACTCAACTGAACAGAGTGGAATAAAAATAAAAAAATAAAAGTTGAGTAAAGTAGACTGGGAATAGAAAAAATTTGATTAGAACAGAATAAAACTAAAGGAAAAGAAAAGTTTTGAATAGAATAGAATAGAACAGAACAGAATAGAATAGGGAAAAAAATAGAATATAATACAGTTGAGTAGAGCAGAATAGTTTAAAAAAAAGTTTAGTACAGAAACAAATAAAAAAACAAAACAGTCATGACATAGAATTGTGTAGAACGGAAACAAGTAGAAGAGTGTTAAGTAGGCACTGTAATGTCATAGTATATAAGAGCATGTTTACAGTAGATTACTGTGAAGTATACTGCCCCAATATCATCCATCTATTTCTGCTCTCTCTGTTCTTCCTGCCCGTGTTGCTTAGAATAGCACAGCTGCTGGAGAAGACTAAACACTGTGTATGTGTGCGTGTGTGCGTGTTCAGAGACTAAACAGTGGCAGTCCATTTTCTTACAGCTCCCTCATTTCCTGCTTTTGGCAGGAGCAGGTTAGTTCAAGCCCAGACACATGCACAAAAACACACATACACACACATTACTCCCGAACACATGAAGGGAATGGATTAGTTGGGAAGATCTCTCTTTTGCTTTATGACATCTGAGCATACGAGGGTGCGTGTGTGTGCCAAAGCGCATCTGTTTTAGATTACGGAACTGTAAGAAGATCATGCGCTGTCTTTTCACAGCTCTCTCACACACAGAAGGGATGTGGAACAGGTTTGTGACTCCGCTCCGTGCATCTGAGTCTATCTAAACTGGGTCACGGTGCATGTGGAAAGTAGGCCAGGCTTTCTCTTTGAACTATTAAGGCACTCGAGCCGGATACTGTGTGCGCTTGTTCTCACCTGTGTGTATGAGTCTGTGTCATGTGTCAAGCGTGTATGTGTGTGTTCTCTGACCCACCCAGTCCTGCGGTTTATTTCTAAAGCCTTTCCTCTCGCTCTCTCTTTCTGTGACAAATGGCAAACCACAGGTCAAATAGCCCAAAACATCCACCCAACTGAAGCCCTTTAAACTACAGTCAGATGTGATTTTCCGAGCTGGGACAATCTGGAATTTCTGATCATATCACACACTAAACTATAAGAGCATTGAAATATTTTTAAAATGTCTTCACTGTCACATTTGATGAAAAAAATCCTGACCCCAAACAGTATCTTCACTGTCCTTTTTGACATATTTAATGTGTCTTTCCTGAATATAAGTATTAATATCTTTCTGAATAATAATAAAAAAAACATACTGATCCCAAACATAAGTGTATTTTAGCTCACACAGTAGACATATTTATTTAACCTTCTAATAAAAAGCGTCAGCTAACAGAAACACACACAGATGCCCCTTCCACACAATTCATGCCAGTGAGGTCAACGGGTTGTCTGGACTCCACAAACTGAAGAGGAAGTCCGTTGCCAGAGAGCTGTCAAAGGCTGAAACATCTCAAAAATAGTGTTTTTACAACATGGGCCACTGCGGTGTGATATATTCTCTAAGACCAGATGTGTAGGACACATCCCAAATTACTTTATTTTCACCTACATGCAAGCACACACACACACACACACACACACACACACACAAAAAGGCATGGAATAAAAACAAGTCGTGCCATGTTAGCAGCATTACGGACTACCTCACAGTTTCCACGGATACACTTTGATGTTCGGATCATGGAAGCGTCACGCCTCTAAAACCGCACACGCACGCTCTCAAGGCCATCGTGTTTATCCAACAGTTGGGAAGTGGAGTGTGATACAGAATTCCTGAACTCCAGCAGGCAGGAACGGAGAAAGAAAAACTCCCTGAAATGATTTCGTCCAACTCTCTCTCAACAAAACCGTCTGAACATCTGCCGCTAGTCTAACACAATCCAAACGCTACTGCAAACAAACTAATTCTGAGGATTGTGGTTAACCTTTAGATCGAGGTCGATTTCTACAAAGAAATGGCAAGTAGCCTAACACACATATTTGATGTCAAAAAAACTGAAATAGTATTTACTTTATAAAACGAGCCTTACTGAAAACTGTAGTTTTCTAGCCATTCGGCCTGCTGGTGGAACATTAATTGGCTGCGTTCTTGGCTCGATAAAGCATTTCTCATTTCAAAAGAGCAAAAGAATGAGCGAGAGGTTAAAGAGGAGGAGGAGGAGGAGAGGGACTCTGTGAATGACAAAACCCCTTTTGGCCCCCGGCCCACAAACTCCTCTTTGTAAAGGCGCATCAAACGAGCGACCGACAGAGGAGTGTGAATGGTGAATCTCCTGGCTAAAAAACACACTACCCCCCGCCCAGGCCAGCGCCGTATCAAAGACGGCCCCTGCTCAACCCCCTTCTCTTCCACTCCTTCACTGCCCCCCTCTATCATCCATTCATCCCTTCTTTTCGGCCCCTGCCTGGAGAAACTCCCCTTTCAGCCTCATGCTTCATTAGGAGGGGAGATTGAACGCACCTCTGGGCACGTCGATGGCAGGACGCGGAGGAAACTAATGGGAGTGTTTGAGGGCTTGTGTGTTAGAAGTGACAAAAACGCTAAAACTCTTTCAAACAGGTTAGTTGGGCTCCCTCTAGTAGATGCCAAGGGAATTATCAGAAAAGCACAAAACACAAAAAGCTATAAAGCCAGAGGAGGGGCTGCTGAGTGTGTGTGTGTGTGTGTGTGTGTGTGTGTGTGTGTGTGTAAGCAGCAGGCCAGGGTGCAGAATGACAGTTCAGCCCAGCTGCCGTGTGTTTAGAAAGGGGCTGATCACTGTTCGTCTTTTTCTCCATCCCTTGCTCTCTGTCCATAGCCAGCTGGAGTCTTTTGTGATAGTGTAGCTGTGGAAACAGGGAGGAACATGAAATCTGTGGCCTTTCTATGAAACTGTGTGTGCGTGTGTGTGTGTATGTGTGTGTGTGTAAAAGAGAAAGAAAGAAGGAAATAAAAATAGACCACCAGGCAAGTCACTGTTGAACTAAAAAGAGTAGAAAAAATGTTCAGCATTTTTTTGAAAATACAGATTTGGCGTGGTTGCGACTGCTAAATGTAAACTGTGTGAGTGGATATGTTTACTAACAGTGTGCGTGACCTACTTTCGCATGTCCTAAGTTCATACACATGGCCAGTTTCCTCGCTGTCAATCAGTGACAAACACTCCCATGCACGCTTACACACACACACACACACACACACACACGCATGCGCCAGTGCTTGGCTAACAGGTGACAAATGAAGAGTCATAATCACAGAGCAAAGTAGAAATAAATCTCAGACCAGACAGGTTATGGCAGTTCATTAAGTTAAGTGTGAAATTATTATGAACGTGGTTTAGAAGATTTTTTATTAAATTAAAAGAAGATCATACGAAAATTCAAAAACAAAACAAAATAATTGAGATGTGGATTAAAAATGAAAAAATTAAATAAAGTAAAAGTAAAAAGTAAAAAATAAAAGTAAAAAATCTAACAAAAAAAATAGAACAAAATGTATTTATAATATATAGCTTTAATTAAAGGTATTTGTTAAACAAATTATTAATATATTGTTTAATCTAATTAATAAAAAAAAATATTGGAAACATTTTGAATTTATTTTATTTTTTTAAGCATAACAAACAAAATTACAGAGCCCCGCACATGACACGCAGGAAAAAATATAAGGCTAAATCGTGTGCACGATTTACTAATTCGTTCCCTCAATGTACTAAAATGTGCACACGATTACTATAGCGTTCCCTCGATTTACTATTTCGTTCACTCGATTTATAAATTGTGCGCACGATTTAGCAAATCGAGCGAACGCAATAGTAAATCGAGGGAACACAATAGTAATCGTGTGCACGTCTTAGTAAATTTTTAAAGATAATGAGCCTAGAAACTTTAACTTCATCTTCAAAGTAGTGGGAGTAGGCATCTGCAGGGGTGCAGGGTCTTAACTTAGGTGATGGATGTCTTTTTTCTATAGTCTTTAAAGACAGACATGCCCTGGTGGAGGACAAGAGAGGCAGGGATGAATGAGGAGAGAGAGAGAGAGAGAGAGAGGCAGTAAAAGAGGATGAGATTAGTTTTAGTGGTCCATTTGCTTTAGTTCCTGTCAGAGCATTCTTGACATCAGTCAAAGTTGGAACACACACAAACACCAAAATAGAACCATCCCGAACTAGGATACACAAAGATATAATAAAACCACAAGACACAATAAACATGAAAGAAATCTAAAATTATAATTTAATACACACGCACACTCCTGACTCACAAATGATCTCCCTTCAAAGCTCAGTTCTGCCCTCACACTCCCTGTGTTTGAATGAGACGTCTACATACCTGTCTGATTACACATCTGCCTGTGACGGGTCACAGAGTGTAAGTGTTTGTGTATTTCTATAAGGATAGATGCATAGATGCATCCTGCACTGCTCCTGCGATGCATTAAATGCAACTGACACATCCATATGAACTTATCTAAATTAGAACATATTGTTACTAGTTTTCATTAGCTTTATTCTCCCTATTAACTAACTATTAACTTTAACGTGTGCCTCAGTAAAGTCCCGATTTGCTTTTAATTGTTGGGTAGTTGTTAAGTTTATGTATAGGACTGGATCAAGGGATCTAAAATATGGTCATGCAGAATAAGACATTAAAATGTTTTATAATAAACAGCCAATATGCTAGTAATATGCATGCTAATAAGTGACTTGTTATAGTGAGAGTTGGTCCCTAAACTATGATACCATATTATGTATGTGTGTATATATATATATATATATACATACATATATAGGCCTTTTACCGAGTGTCTATTTACACTAAGTACAAATAGACCGCCTTGTTGGCAGAGGATATTTACACTAACTCCGCCCACAAACGTGTGCATCCGCTAGTTCACATTACAAAAGACAGTTAACAGTCATCAACTCCAGTGGCGCAGATAATAAAACATGTATCGTACTTATTTTGACGCAATCGACCCGGGTTTGAATTTGCCTTTTGGCTAACTTTTTTTCTCCCTTTTCCAATTTCAAATCACATCAGATCCGAAAAGCATTTATTTTCAGTGAAGGAAATCATCAAAAAGTTGAAAATAAAGTATTGGGTAGGGTTAGGGTAGCTGTAGGGAGGGCTTTATTGCCCCAATAGGGTGGCATCCATTTAATAATTTGAATTAAATTTATAATTTACACTCAATAAGTTATTATTGCATACTGTTTTATAATGTACTAAAATGCTGAGGTGCAAATAATTGCCACTATTTGCAGAAAATCTTGCTATTTTAACATAGTATAAATATAATCTATAGCTATTTGCACTTAGTGCAAATAGCATTATCACTAAAAAAAATGCTTAGTGTAAATAGCATCTATCGCTAAGAAAATATGCTATTTTAACTCAGTGTAAATAGCATTTAATTGCTATTTACACTTAGTGTAAAAAGCACCTATTGCTATTTGCACTTAGTGCAAATAGCCCCTGCCATAATTTTATTAAATGATACATTGTTTAATTTACAAAATATGTATATATATATACATATTTTATATGTATAAAATATATATATATATAAGAGTTCAATTCACCTGTAGCTATGAATAGTATGAACTGTGTGTTTGTGTTTATTTGAAGGTCTTTAGGGTCGAGATCTTGTACATCTCAAGAGGTCAGAGGCCTGGCACTCATGCATTTACATCTAAATACAAAGGAATGTGGTCAAAAGTTCACACCCGACTTACATATGCAGCACACCCAACACACAAATCATGGGACGAGCCAGGAATAAATCGAAATAAATGTACTGTCATCTGAGCACCAGTACTTATTTGAATCTAACCAACTTTCCAGCTGACTAACCACCCTAATAATTACCCGTAACTCACCTATCTCTCTCTCCTTCTCTCCTTCTCTCTTTCCCTCTCTCCCCATCTCCCCCTTCGTGTTTTTTTCTCTTTATGCTTTGTGTCTCCATGTTTGACCTCTGACCCCTGGTATCCTGTGAGGGGGGTTGGGGAAAAACCCGGTTGTGTGGTGGAGAAATGTGTGTGTAGTTTTTGTGAAGTGTGTTGGTGCAGGTTTGGGTTATTCCATGAGTGAAATGGTCTTTAGGAGACTTAAGAGACCCCTGACACTTTGACACGCACACACACAGGGGGTTGGGGGTGAGTGGGCAAGAATGCAAGGAACAAACGAGGAGCCCGGCAGGAGTGCAGGAATGCAATGCATTGTGTTACAAAGACTTCCTAAAATACTAAACTAAGTAGAACCTCACACACACACCTCTTCCCATAAACTCATATAGAGTCAATCTAAGTGGCATGTTGTAATTTTTGGCTTTTTGTAAATGCATGTTTTGAGACTTCAGTGCCAAAGTGATAAATGCCATTAATTGACCCTCCCAAAACATTTAGGGGCAAAAAACACACATGCACAGACACAGAGGACCCTTTCTGGAAAACATGAGATGGTCTGTAATTAAGGTTTGCCCCACCCTCGCAGTGAAAACCTAAACCATCCAACGTACTCACACACACACACACACACACACACACACACACACCAACATACATAGGAGAGGACTAGAAAAGAGTTTCCTGTGGCAGGCAATGTGACAGGATCATGTCAATGACTGCACTTCCTTTCTGTGTGGCCAGAATCAAAGCATAGTGATTCTCAAAGAGAGGCCGTTAAGTTGTAATTACGTAAACTGCACTGTCATCAAACAGTCAAGAGAACCCAGAATCACTCTCTAAAAACAGACTCTGATACTACTAGTTTCTGAAAAAATGTCTTCTAACAGTCTATGTGTTTTCTTAAATCTTCAATTAGATAGCAATCTTTTAATTGACATTAACAAGCAATGTTAGATGTTACAATCTACTACAGTGACAGACCACATTTCACCACATTTAGTAAAGGAACAGACTTTAAGATCCAGCATGTTTCATTGTGTACCTATCGCCATCTACAGAAAGAAAACTAAAGTGTTTCTTCACAATACTGGAATACACACCAGACAACAGCTGATACCACTTTGTTTTTTTTGTTTTTTTACAGCACATTTTTATGAAAATATAAAACAAAACACAGACACACACACAAAATTAACAAAAGTGTTTAATAAAGTCTCTGATCCTCGCACAGGCTGCATTTTTTGATAAACAAAAAAGTCTAAACTGTAATATTGTTATTATATTATTTAAAATATATAATAACCGTTTTATATTTTAACATATTTTAAAAAGTAGTTTATTCCTGCAAAGCTTAGTTATCACCAGCCATCACTGCAGTCTTCAGTGTCATATGATCCTTCAGAAATCATTCTTATATGCTGTTTAAGTTAATTTGCTTAATTAAAACAGATGTGTTGCTTAATATTTTTTTTTAACCTGTAGTACTTTTTTCAGGATTCTTTGATCTTTGATGAATAAAAATTTTTTAATAATAAAAAAGAGCATTTATTTAAAATAGAAATCCTTTCTAACAATATACACTACCGTTCAAAAGTTTGGAGTCAGAACATTTTTCTTCTTCTTTGTTTTTTTTTTAATAAATTAAAACTTTTATCCAGCAAGAATGTGTTAAATTGTTAAGAAGTGATGGCAAAAATAAAAGATTTATATTCTGAATACATTTAGTTCTTTTGAACTTTTTATTCATCAAAGAATCCTGAAAAAAGTATCGCAGTTTTCAAAAAGTATATTTGCAAAACTTTGCATCTCTTTTTTCTTCAAAACTTTACACACAAATCCGAGAATTGCACAAACAAAATGTAAAATGCCTCACATCTCTTGCAAAATGATGCACTGTGTTCAAAACACCACAAACACATTTGGAAACACCTTTGACATAATATTAATTTCTGTTAGATTTGAAAATTGATTCAAAGGCCAAGAATTAGTGTATGGTTTTGCAGATTTGGTGTGTGGTTCTAGTGTTTGAGTGTCAGGTTTCAGTATGAGAAGTAAAGATTTTGATTGTTAAAAAAATATATAATAATAATAATAAAAAAAAAAAAAAATTAATAACAATAATTTTACAATCCCTATACGATAAAATAATACCATTACATATTTAATCAGGACTTCAATATCTGTTTCAGTAGGATTTGTTAGTTTGAAGGGTGTGTGTATGTGCGCGCATGTGTGTGTGTGTGTGTGTGTGTGTGTGTGTGTGTACTGGTATATATGGTTTATAAGGACACAAATGTGTATAACATGGGTACTACAACGTAAACATGGTTTATGAGGACACTTCCCATGTCCACGTAAAACAAAAGGCTTAAAAAACAGTGTTTTATTAAATACAAAAACTGCCAGTAGTTTTCAGTAAAGGGTAGGTTTAGGTGCAGGGCGATAGAAAATACAGTTTGTACAGTATAAAAAGCATTACACCTATGGAGAGTCGCCATAAACTACAAATGCAAGTGTGTGTGTAAAACTGAATCAGAAATGCATTAGATCACCTCCTCTGTAATGTCTTTTAAAAGGTAAGCTTCAGGTCATAGGTTTAGAGCAGGGATTCACATGAAAGCTAGGGGATTATGTGTGTTTGTGTATTTTTCTGCATGCCCACACTAGTAGAGCATTTCAGAAAGCATGTTCATTCTGTCGCTCTCTAACTGACACCCTCTTTCATGTTTCTTTCTCTCACATGCACATATATACTTAAACAGGCTGATTAACTATGGGGAGGAAGAGGAAATCATATAAATCTTAGAGCTTTGAGACACAACGTTTAAGTATAAATCAGCAAAGCACCTTTTATGGTGAGTGAGGGGAGTGCCTGAAAGGAAATGATTATCCGTGCGGCTGAGAGAGAGAGAGAGAGACGGTGACTGAGGAAGGGAGGGAGAGAGAGAGAGGAAGAAAAGTAGCAAGACTGTTTAACTGAAGTGTCTCACTGAGTGATTTGTGAAGTCCTGTAACCACACACGCATAAACTCATCTTCTCAAAGCAAAACTAGCACCCCAAACTACTGATGTAATGATGCAGTGCACATAAATGCTTCAAAAAGATACTATTCCCACGGCACTTTTACACACCTTTTAAAAAATAAAAAGGAATGTCCTATTAAAATTTATAATAAATGCTATAGGTGAAAATTGCACTTTAAACTTCAATTGCAATCATTAGAAAATATTCAAAAACAATTTGCCTGTTGAAAATGACAAATCGTGCCTTGGAAAGTAACTGAACTATAGATTTCAGCTGAAGTAGGCCTGCTAAACCTACTTAAAATGAAATAAAAAATAGCCTATTACTGATAGATAGATAGATAGATAGATAGATAGATAGATAGATAGATAGATAGATAGATAGATAGATAGATAGATAGATAGATAGATAGATAGATAGCATGTTATTTCAAACACGTGCTTTCTTCACTCTCTTTTTGTACTACAGCGCCGTCTACTGCTCAAAACCTGAAGTTTTCATTAACGACACAATGTGCATTTTCAACGTGTTTAATTGCATTACTACCTATATTACATGTATGACGATTACCATCTTTTGTACTTTGCAAAAATCCAACTTGGAGTTCAAAAATATTGATTCGCATCTTATTACTGCAAAGGACTTTTATTATATTCGAATCAATATTAAGTCACCGGATTCAGAGTCATGAGAGTATAATCGATAATGTTGAGATCATATCTAAGCGAGTGTCTGTCCGCATCGATCGACTTCCCTCGAGGGTTGTTCATGACATCACCACTGCCATATTTGGCATTCTGAGTCAGCCCATTCACAGATTCATTACACATCTCTTCCTTCAGACAGGACGACATCGAGATGAGCTCAAACGCCATGATGCACTCAGCTCTATTCTGCTGTAAGACTACATCAAACAATCCAAAACAACCTCTATTAAAATGAAACTAATTAAATAAAGCATGAGAGAAAAATAGCCTATAAAACAAAACAAAAGAGTAAACATTAGAGTACTGTATCAATGACATCATCATCGTATATATCCTCTGTTCCCCAGCACAACAGTTTAAATGAATTAGTTGCCATGGTAACAGCAGCATTATCTGCCTGCAATAAAGAGCTAAATGAATGTTTTGCTCCATTTTTTTCTATTACACTGCAGACATCTTGACCCTTAATATTAACAACACAGTGTCAAAAATAAGGTTTCTTTTTTTATTTTATTTTACAAAAACACTAGGCAATGACTCCAGTAAGATGCTAAACACAGAAACACAAACTCTGGCAACAAGCTTTTATTTATAGAGACCTATCACAGCTAGACTGTTTGAAATTAATGGGAACTTGCCATGTATGCTTTCACATTAATAAACTACACCCATACTGACCCAGTTTTCTGTCCAACTTACACTAACACACTTTTGGGAGAACCACATCACAACTTTTGGGATCATGTCCACAGGTCTAAAAAAAATTAAAATGACACCAGAAAAGAAGGCAATAACAGGCAAATAGTCTCACCTCTCATGAGTTTCTTTATGTGTGTGTGTGGGTGTCTTTTTCGGCTCTGCTAACACCTGCTCCATAATATCACATATGACACACCAAAATAGACTGATGCTGGACAGAGTTCAGAATCTCTCCCTCCCTTTCTTCCTCTCTCAAACATACACAACAAATCATAAATTTGAAATTAATTATCATAAAGCAAAATGTTGAATCTTAAGGCTCATAATATTACTAATATTTTGAACAAATACCTAATAATATGAATCTAATTAAAAAAAAAGTACTATTATAGTTGGATATTATTAATATTATATCATTTGTATTAGGCTTACTAATTAATTTAAACTTAGAATATTTTATATTAGCCTTTTAATGTTTCATTTTGAAGTAGCCTAAAAGCCCCAGGCTCAATCAACTTAGAAACTGCACGAATGTTGACTTGCATCAGACCATTGCAGTATGAGTAAGCAAAATAAGCTCCATCACCTGCGTTCATACTACCAAACACAAACAAACAACTGATACGAGAGAGAGAGAGAGAGAGAGAGAGAGAGAGAGAGAGAGAGAGAGAGAGAGAGAGGGGCGCGTGTACTCACAGAGGCGGCGGATCCAGAAGTCGCACATACCCTGTAATTTTCGGTAAACGGTAACCGGAGAGAGAACGAGAGACAGGAGCGATTGAATGAATCGGCGGGATCTTGTGATAAACTCCAGCTTGGCTTTGAATGGGAGCTAATGACACCGCACTGGATCGAGCTGCTCGTTCAGTCACGGGCGGTAACGGGACCGGCCCACACCGTCACATCCGTTAAATAGGCCTACACCGATTCCCGTAGCTGCCGAACATGAGCACGCGGGACTTCCCACCCCACTGAACCCCCTAACCCTGTATAAATCCTAATAATTATAATAAAATATAAAAATGGTCATAAAAGCCAATGTTAAATGAATGTTATATAATGTTAAAAAATAACAGCGAAATGTGAGTTAGATTTTAAATAACTTATAACTGCCAATAATTGCAAATAAATAAATAGAGAAAAAAATAAATAAAGGTTGTCTATTAGGTCCTACTACTGAGTTTGTTTTCTCTTTCTTTTTCAATCAACTTTTAAATAGGCTATTTACAAATATTATACAAAGAACCTATTAGCCTACATTCCTGCTCGATATAAAGCCATAATAGCCTAATTATTAAAGAATGATTTAAAATGCTGTTCAAAAAATTTCAATAAACAGTGCATGTAAACTTTTCAAAAGTAGTCCTATATCAGCAGTTTATATGTTTTTAAACTTAAAAAAAAAAACTGCACTGCAACTACATATTTATTATGTATTCTTTTATTTAAGCCTTATAGGCCCAAACAAACTTGTCTAAAGACAAAATCTAACTAGAAACTCACACCTATAGTTTTATATAACATTTGTTTTTAATGTGCAATAATAAGGTTTATGAGTTTCTGCTCTAAAACAGATTCTGAGCATGCCCATCAGTGATGCCTAGCAACTTGTGTTTGTGCTCAAGCCCGCCCTCATGTGGCAGAAAAACAACAGTACCTAACACACCTCCCTTCTGTTTCTTCTCTCCCTCTCCTCTTCATCGCACATGACTTCCTGAAGAAATGAAACTTCCTCTCTGCAATCCTTTATAAACTTGTTCCCACACTAATTCCATGCATCTTGAAAAGACAAAGCCTTATTACATACTACTAGAAGCTATTTAAGATGATCTCTCATAGACACAACAGTTTTCAACATAATGTTACCTGATTTAAAGATAAATATTATTAATTTAGAGAGAAACATGATTTGCATTAGTGAGGTCGACTTGAGCTCTGAGACACTGTTTATGTCAGTGATGAATGAGATCATGGACGGTGACATCTATCTCTCAGAGTATTCACTATAGTGCTGATCTGGGGCTGGTGTTTTCTTGTAAGCTAGAGGCATGAAAGCATTATATCCCATTACCCTGGAGAAAGAAGCAGACTGAGAAGGAGAGAGATAGAGCGAAAAGCAGATAATACACACAAAAAGAGAAATTCTCAGACAGACGGTGAGTTCTAATCCTTTAATGCTGTGGAAATTACATTTAGATCAAAGCTGCTAAAAGGACAAATGCAATACACCCATTCGTGCACATCTGTGAGTGTGCATCTATGCATGTAACTTGGGATATGGGACATCTGTAAAACTCTCTCTGGTCATTGCTGGATTTTATGCAAGAGTTACAGCTCTCATGCTCAAATCTGATTGGCCGAGGGACTTTCCAGAGGTGCTGATATACTGTACAGACCAACAGCACTGGGCACTATCAAAACTGTTAATAAACTGATTAATAAACCTTAACAATTCAACCATCCTTTAAAAATTATAATTATGTGACAAAAATTATATAATATTATATAACAAAAAATTGCATGAATGTAAAAAAAAACATGATTATTTGTGTATTTCTTAAAATAATAATATTATAAATCAACAACCAATGTAATATGTTAAAAATATAAATAATAAAAAAATACAAATAATAATATTTATTAGTAGTAGTAGTACCTTTAATGTAATAAATTACAATATATTGTATTTCTATCAACACAATCCTGATCATCAAGATGTAAACTTAATATCAAAAATGTTTTAAAAGTTAATTATAGCTATCAATATAATTTCAGTATCAGTTATTATAGTTATCATCATTATAGAGTATGTGTATTGGACTATTTACAACTAACTGGCCAGATATTGTCAAAAATATACATTATTCAGTATCTTGACACTCACACTATCACACGCATTACTATTTCCACACATTTCCCTTCCCCCCCACACACACACACACACACGCGACCGAAGGGAAATGAACCAACCTTTAACACGCACATATTCACAATACAAACATATTTCAACCTGGAAATGTATGCTCTCAGCCAAGACTGGAGGTTTTTGTTTGTTTGTTTTTGAGCTTTTAGCTCTCTATGATCGATTTCTTCTGCGACAATCGGTCAATAATGTGTATTTGTTGTGTGTTTGTGCAGTCATAAAGCCTGAGGAAAAACATCAGGTTTGCTTGTTTTTCATTTAGTGTACATATAAAGCATATTGGTTGTTTGTTTTCCTTTTGCCTTCAGGTTATGTGTTCTGCCAGTGACTCCTCATGAAGGCCGTTCACATTGACAGTGATTTAACCCCTGGAGACTGGCAAGCTACTGTACTTTTTGTTTCTAGTCAGAAATCTGTAACCAACCGCATCATGAGGGGATCATGTGAGTACGACTGTTTAAACTCTCACATCACGCCAGGATTCATTTGCATAATGCATCAAACCCAAGTGTTGCATAGAAGTTGCTTAGCGTTTCGTCACCAGTGGTGTCATTCTGCCTTAAATTGCCAACTCTCATTGAAAATGAATGAATTCTCATATTCTCTCTCCACTCTTCACTCTACAGGAGGAGAATTTTACTTCTCTCACATAATATATCTAACTGCCAAGCTAAACCCGTCTACACAGTTTGTTTGGGTTAACTGATTAAGTCAATCAAATCTTTCTCCAATCTAATTGGTTCACTCCATGTCTGTTACATAACTCACATAACAGTAGGCCTCCTTAGCACTATGATTGGCTAAATACCCTGTCAGATAATGGCCACCATGAGTAATAGTCATAAACGGTCATAAATAGGCCTGAATGAGTAAAACAGGTGCACAAAAATGGACTAAAACAGTGTTAACCACTCAAACCCAACTAAAACAGCAGCACGCTCAGATACATGAAAAGGAAATGGAGATGGGAAAGGGTTTTTTTTTAACCAAATTCAGCTCAGTCAAAAAGTACAAACACTTCCATCTCTGCAATATACTATGTTTTGAGTCACTGTTGATTTCTGATCTGGAAAAATATATATATACTTTTAGTATAATAATAGTCACTTTTAGTACTTAATATTAACACGACTTTTGGTAACAAATAAAAGTAACCGAGGCATTTAAGGAAACAAAATGCATTTAAAGGGAATATGAGTTACATGTGAAAATTATGTTTAAATAAATGTACAAAATTAAATATAATTGCAAAAACTTTAATGAGACTAGGTTATATTGTACATAGTACAAAAGTTTGGGGTAAGTAAGCTTTTATTTGGTAAAAATGTTTTTTTTTTTCTTTTAAATAAATTAATACTTTTATCCAGCAAGGACTGATCAAAAGTCATCCAAGACCTCTACAATGTTATACAAATATTTCAAATAAATGCTGTTCTTTTCAGCTTTCTATTAATAATAATAATAATAAAAAAATTATCATTAATAATAAGAAATATTTCTTGAGCTCCATATTATCAGCACATTACAATGATTTCTGAAGGATCGTTTGACACCGAAGACTGAAGTTGATATGTTGAAGATTCAGCGCTGCCATCAAAGGAATAAATCATAATTGAACATATATTAAAATTACTATAACTGTTCACAATACCACACTATTTCACTGTATTTTTTAACAATTAAATGCAGCTGTTGTGAGCAAAAATACAAACTTCTGAACGGTAATGTACACACACACACACACACACACAAACACACACATATATAAAGGCTGTCAATAGATATGTTTTTTAATTGCAATTAATTGCACCCTTTATGTATGATTAATCGTACACTTATCATGAAATTAAGCATATACCATTTATCTTGCTTAATATGTTAATTTTATCATTGGTTACTATATCCAGAAAAGTAAACCAAAAGATTGTAGGGTGATTCTCACAAAACGGTATTTTCAAGATAAATTTTGATATCTTTTTTTTAAAAGGACACTTGGGAGCATGGGTCACGGAAGCAGGGGGGCTGGCTGGGTTACTTTTGAGGTCTGGTACAAAAATGATATGGGCTAGAAAAATACATAGTCTACAAGGCTCATATGTAGAGCCGAACCAAGATAAAGTGGGGGCCCTGGCAAAATTAATAGATGTAGAGCCCTTTAAAAAGATTACTTTGTTAATATATCTTTTTTACCTAGATACAACTTACAAAAAGAAGTTAAAATACGTGTAATTAACAAAGGGCTCTTTAACAAAATATCAGTCTTCATCTTTATGGCAGAAGATACAACTGACAGCCTATCTTAGTTCATTGTTGGCCTGAGGTATGTTTTTATCAGCTTAACTAGTTTTATTAGTTGACAACTAATTATGTTAACTCAACTAATTCAATGTAGAACAGCTAAATAATAAACTAAGTAAATGTAATATTTAATTATATTGATTCATGGGCTCCCCACTGGCACATAACTGCCACTATTTGCAATAAGTAGTATAAATAGTTTTTGTCTTCTGTGTAAAAAATAACGTTCCTGGGTATACATTTTTTTGTAATAAAACAATTCTGTTTCATAAACTTGATACTAATAACAGCTTAACATTATTTACCCTTGCCTACCTTTGGGGTCTTTGCTAGTATATTCAAATATCATTATACCTCAATAAGTTAGTTATAGATTAAGAGTTGTTGTTTTTATTATGTACAGATGGCTTGCTGCCGTGTATAATTATTTATGTTGTTAAAATAACATTATTTTCTGTAAATGCATTATCTGCTGGTTTATTAAGCTACTTTTCAATACGCCACATTATACACCAGTACTGTAAAACTGAATGTTAAAGTACAAATTAACACCTAAACACTTTTGTGGGTATGCTACTGTTACCTTTAAAAATCACAGAAGGGTAAAAACATTGGTGTGATGTAAGCAACACAGCTACAACTAATACAACTGATAATAGGTGAGTTAGATTTATAGTGTGTAAATAATCAAGCATTGACAATAATCAGTCATATTGGCGACATCGAGGGGCCCCCAAATAAAATTCTGCTTTGGGCCCCATAAAGGCTTGGGCCAGCCCTGGCTGCTGCTAAGTGCAACCCTAGTTAACCTGTTTGCCAGTAACCCTATTATCAGTAATTCATCTTGCAAATTAATTAAATGAAAATAAGCTATTACCTGCCTTACATGTCCTATTGCTACACCTCTGCTCATATATATGCATGTTTTATCATCAAAAGATTGCGATCTCGATTCAAACACACGCGATCTTATTCCTAAATTACAGTGATTCTGCTATGTCTATTAAACCTTTGAAATCACAATCACATCCACTGATCTATAATATAGAACTGGATTGCTCATGACGTCATTAAAGTGAAGCCGCCGCGCCGCCATATTGGTAATCCCTAGTGTGCATAAACGTTCTATTGAATTAATAGGTAATTGTATAATTTTAATTAGAAAACATCACCTAACAAGTCAGCGTTTATAAATCTGAAGTATTTCTGTACATTATTACAATGCAAACACCCTAGGCATGTAAACGGTTATTTTTTTAAAGGTCGCGAATTTCCCCTACTTATTAAAAAGCTACGTTCATTACAGTAGCGAACAGGAACACGATAACCATCAGACGGACATGACCTCAACATATATAACAACATAAAAACTGCTAACTCTGAAATCTGAATTTATTCAGAGAAATAAATGACTATATACAGTACGGATTTAAAGACATAAAGCTTTATTTCCCAGATAGTAAGTTAAGCTTTTCATTTATAGAGCAATATTAACAACATAATTGTATTATCCATTGTATTATATATTAAAATCCATTTTACATACACATAACATAAAAACGAATCCGATTTGATTGATTTGCTTCAAAACCAGTTAGTTTAGGACAGCGGTTTGAATGTAACTCAATGGTGCTCTCTGCTGGCAGGGATTAGTAAGATGGCAGATCGAACACTTCCGGTGGCTTCACTGTCTGTTGGCAGTTTATAACGCGATCAGCGATCCAGTTATATATGTAGATCAGTGATCACATCGGAACTTGCATTTGCGAAGCCGCTGATCCAGAGAGAGCAACGCTCATCATGTAAAGCTTTATGTTTGAAACAGCCCCACAAACAGTCTACACAGGAGGCTACATTTCTGTGTTGCAAACCTTAAATAATAATGAAAGTATTGGGATAAAAGTATATATTTCTGATATAGACTCAGATGTTGCGGGAGCCACGATTAAAATGGGTCTTTGAAAGTAATTATATGCTGCAAATAATGACTGCAGGCCTGTATGTTGCATTATGCCAGTAGGTGGCGAACAGTGACTGTTGTATGCAATTGATGTCTGTATTTGAAGTTGAATCATTCATTCAAGAGATTCAAAACGAAACAATCGAATAATCGGCTTTACCTTGATTACAATCCTCAACCATCAAAAAATTGGTTTGCTTTATCCAGAGGAGAAAACATAGTTTGTATATCATAGAATGCTTTGACGTTGAGTTCAGTCTGTATTTCACATCGTGCGACAAGTGAGTGAGCTCTCGCGCTCTTCAGAAACAATCACAGAGCTTGTGTTTTAAAGCAAAACACACTGGAATTAACAATTCACTAAAAACGCAATGCGAGTATCTATTATCTCCGTCATCTCTTATGTAATCAGCCTGGTTTTCTTCCTGGTTTTGAATTAATTGCATGTGATAATGCTTTAAAGCTGACTGCCCTAATAATATATATATATATATATATATATATATATATAGGCTATATATATATATATATATATATATATATATATATATATATATATATATATATATATATATATATATATACATAGGGCTGTCAGTCTAACGTGTTAACTTTATTAATTAGTTATAAAAAATAATGCAATTAAAATAGTTTAACGCAGTTAACACTGGCCAAGCCCCCAGACCTGTACGTCATCTTACATTTCATACAGTGGATTGTTGACAAATATGATACAGAGCAACATCTTCGTAAATGAAGTCTTGCCCTAAAATTAAAGATATTGCGGCAAAAAATGCCTCTGTATGAGTTTTTGTCTCATTAATTATTAATATGATAAGCGACACCACACAAGCAGCGAGAGCAATATCACACGAGTGGTGTTTTTGTCATGAAGAACACCAGAGGTGGAAAGTAACGAATTACATTTACTCGCGTTACTGTAATTGAGTAGCTTTTTTGTGTACTAATACTTTTTAAAGTAATTTTTTAAATCTGTAATTTTACTTTTACTTAAGTATATTTTGTTTGAAGTATTGTACTTCGCTACGTTTTAAAACACATTAATTACTGAGTAAAAAAAAAAATAAATTAAAAAAAAATCGCTCCCTGGAAACTATGGCAGTAAATAATGGGCAGGAGGGCAAACTGGCGCTAAAATCACAAGAAAGATGCAGACGGACAAAATAGGCGTTAGTGGTGCAGACACCGCTGAAAACGAAACCCCGTCATATTCTGAAGTTGAACTCGAAGGAAATGAAGTGAACCCCTGGCCATATGTATGCTCTATTATGCAGTGTAAGCTGTACTTGCCTAGGAAGACCAAACTAGCAGCAATCGCAATGACTCACTTAATAACAGTGACTTGCTGACACATACTGGCCATTTTAATTTCACATTTAAAGTATCTTTTGATTTTTTTTAAATAATTAAATTCTTATCATTTCAAATGAGTATTCAACATTTTATGTCTTGTATATCAAAACATTATTCATGCATTTGTAACTGCAGGTTAAATGCATTCTTGTCCTGCACTAAACAGTGTAATACATCTAAATGCCACTTCCAATGAATCTTCTGCATTTCCTCTGCATTAAAAGATGAGCTTGTTGATACTGATTTGCCTGGTAACAGCCCAAATGTTTTATTATTCTAAATAACTGATTCCTTTAATTAAAAACAACTAGTTTGAGATTAATAGACCTATCCCAGGGGTGTCAGACTCAGTTCCTGGAGGGCCATAGCCCTGCAGAGTTTAGTTCTAACCTTGCTCCAGCACACATATCATGTAGTTTTCAAATAAACCTAAATGATTAGATTAGCTGGATCAGTGTTTAATTAGGGTTATATCTAAACTGTGCAGGACTGTGGCCCTCCAGGAACTGAGGCCCTGTCCACACGGACACGGGTATTTTTATAACCGTGACTTTTTTTACGCGGTTCGGCCTTTCGTCCACACGAAAACGCAGTTTCAGGGCACCGAAACCGAACATTTTTGAAAACTACGGCCAGGGTGAGCATTTTCAGAAACGCAGGTTGCAGTGTTGTCGTGTGGACAGTAAAACCGGGGTTTTTGCCTTGCAACGTCAGAGTGTGCGCCGTTATCCGCTGTGTTTGACGTCAGATTGTGCGCTGCTGACTGCTTCTGATTGGCCAAGGTGACTTTACAATTTGGGTTATATCGCCACCTGATGGTGTGGCATGGCTTGACAGCGCTTGATAGCATGTTTTGGCGTTTTCGTTTGGACGGGATTTTTTATTTTAAACGCAGGAGGAAAAACTCCAGTTATAAAAATACCCGTGTCCGTGTGGACTAGGACTTAGTTTGACACCCTTGGCCTGTCCCATTTTGACTCCCTCCCACTGTTAAAATGTAACTAAGTAATTTTTACTCTGAGTAAATTTTAAATGAGCTACTTTTTACTTTTACTTGAGTAGATTTTTAGACTGGTACTTTTACTTGTACTTAAGTAAAATTTCATTAATGTAATGGTACTTTAACTTGAGTAGAATATTTTTGTACTCTTTCCACCTCTGAAGAACACGAGTGCAAATGTGATTTTATACAATAGTTCATTACTGTATATAAGAAGGTAATATTGTGCTATATTTTAAACACAATTTTGTGTGTTTTTGTTAAACTTGGCCAAAGAAAATATTACCTAAAAGCCACAGCAGAATTGCTGTGCATTTCTGAGAGACACAGTGTTGTTTTGTATCTGATTCAGCTGTTTGAACAACTCAAACCTGAATGACTTTTCTTTTGCATAACATTAAAGAAGTGTAATAAAATACTGTTTATAACTAAGCTGTTTCGGTCACTAGTGACATTGCATGAACAAAAAATACTGAGATGTTTCTCAAATTATCTTCTTTAATGATTCATACTTTATGTAAGGCCATTGTAGCCTAAACATTTAACACAATAGTAGATTTAAATTATCTTATGGAGGTATTTTCAAAGCCAAATTTAGTTTGTGATTAATTCAATTAAATAATTGAAGCACCCTGTTATTAATTAGATAACAAATTTCAATTAACTGATATATATATACACACACATACATATACACACATTACAATTATTATAGTACTTGTTGCTTGTCAATAGCCCCCAAGTGTAAGATACATGACTGCATGACTTTACTCCCTCATTTCATCAGTCCATTGCATAACTGAGATTTTTAATTGATTAACAATATTATTTAAGTGAATAATGGCCTGCAAAAGCAATGATGTCTAATACTGATTGACTTTTTTATCAGTGATTTAAGCTTGTGAATAAGAGTTCACAAAAAAACACACACATGGGACACAGTCGATAATGGAGCTTTTTTTTCATGCAGAAATCATTCCCCAAATTCCCAAACCTCATCTCCATCTATAATGTTCCTGTCTCTTTCCTCTCCCTCATTCTAATTTGTCTCAACAGTTCTTTCTCTTTCTCTCCGCCCTTCATCCCAATTGTCTGTAAATGTTTTTAATTAACTGACTACAACCCTGATGACAGTGTGACGAGGAGAAAGAATGAGACTCTATAATCACTGTAATTAAACAACTCGCCGCACAAAAGAGAAGGAGGGAAGAGACCTTGGCTCTCTCTGTTCATACAGAGGAAGTGACAGAGAGAGTGAAGGATGGAAGGAGGAGAAAAATACTGTTCAGAGGGAAAGTAGGAAGAAACGGTACACTCTTAAAAAGAAATGTTTCAAGAAGGGTTTTTACAGCAATGCCATTGAAGAACCATTTTTGGGTTCCCCAATTAACCTTTCTGTGAGTAGTTCTTAAAATATATATTTTTTCTTAGTGTGAAGAAATTATTCATAATTTAAACAAATATTTTTCACTACAAAGAACATTTTGTGAGATGGAAAGTTTCCATGGATGTTAAAGTTAATTCATGGAACCATCAATGCCAATAAACAATGTCTGGAATTCATAAAGCCATTTAAAATTTTATAATTATATAGTTTAATTAATATACAACAGCTACAGGTGGCTATACCAACATATATATTTATTTCTATACTTAAAAAAAGTCATGTTGGGTCAATGACAAAATTGTTTTTTAAAATGAGGAATGATGTGAAAAAAATCTTAAAATATCTTGTTTAAAACATGTGCCAAGTTCTAGGAAATGCAGTCTTCATTCTTTGTGATTTTATTAATTTTCTTTTTTGGGAGGCAGGGCTTTTAAACTATAAGTAAATAAGTAAAAAAATATTAATATATTTTTCAAAATACCTTGAACAGATGTGAGTGTGCATCCTAATTATTAATTGTAATAAATCAAAACCACTGGAAAAAAGACTTGGCATTAGTAATTAGTAATATTATATATACAGTGCCCTCGACTATTTTTGGTACCCTTGGTAAATATGAGCAAAGGTGGCTGTGAAAATATATCTACATTGTTTATTGTTTAATATTTTGTAATAAATACAATCAATTATACTTTTATTATATTTCAACATTTTTTTGTGTTACAAAATAATACTTATGAAATACTTATGAAAAATAAATGAATTAATTTTAATATAGAAATTGAAAACTTTTTTTCTCATAGAAAAGGTGCATTTAAGACATTGCATGTATTTTTTTTAAATGTCACTAACCCTAGTGACAAACCTGTTATTAAAACTTAATAACAGTTCCATTTCAGTTGATCACTCTTGACGTCACATTGGTCACCGATGATTTGGGAATCCTGCTAGAGAGACCAGTCTACTTTGAGTGTAAACTAAACGAGCCAATGCACATTGACATGGGATGACTCCATTGAGCTGCTGCTGATTACACAGTGAGCATAGAAAGGCAGCAGGTGCAATGCATACTCAGCTTTTTGCTTCTGAGTCAAGCAATTATTTCATTCTGCTCCTGACTACTGCTTCATGGAGAAGAAACTCAACGAGTTAAGCACACTCTTGGGAAGCTCTGGTGCTGGTGATATGATGCTTCATTGGCGGTGGTTCTTCCTTATTGAGTGGGTTGCACGTATCAGGCTGCACTACCCCCTTTTTGTTGCAGGCAAACTCTAAAAGAGCATTCAAGGGTGAACGTCGTTTTAAAGATACATCATTTTAAAGATGCCTTTACACCCGTGCATTTCTGGATGTGGTTGTTACCTGCATTGGGTGATGGTCATGAATGCTGTCTCACGAGTTTGGGTGTTAAGCACGCTGAGGCGGCATTTGTGAACGAGTCATGCTCTCATTGCGGGAAAATGACTCTTGCAGAGTTGCGGACCAGGCTCCGTTTCCTGCAAAGGGGAAAGGTGACCGTGTCTAGTGTAGCCGGACTGGTCTTACGTTGATGGTGAGGAATTCCCCTCTGAGGAACAAACCTCCGAGGGCTTCTCCTTCCATCAGCACCTTCTGGGCGGCCACCAATCCTGGATGCCTGTATGGAAATAGTGGCTATGCTTGCCCGGGCCGCTGAGAGGGTTGGGCTCGAGTGGCATTCCGAACCGTTGAGGCTGGACATTAGGTTTCTTGAGGTGGCTTGTGCTGGTTCTCAGAGCCTCATCCCAGTGCCACTGTGTTGTGGACAGCACCTTTCACTGCCAGAAACCGCCTTGGTAGCTCATCCTTCCTCAACACCCTAGATGGTGGGGCAGCGTAGGGGTATATGGAGAGCCCTCCGGTGGAGCGGTTGCTTGCGATGCAATTGTCTCCAAATACCACTGCCATCTGGCGAGGCAAGCTGTTGCTTCCCTCCTAGGCTTGTAGGTACTCATTGGCCCTGATGGGTAGTGCTTACAAGGCAGGCATATACTGGTCTGCACGGACAACACTGCGGCCACTGCGTATATCAACTGACGAGGTGGTCGCTTTCGTGGCAAGTCGCAACTTGCCCGCCACCTCCACCTCTGAAGTCAGAAGCATCTAAGGTCACTTCATGCCATTCACATTCGGGGCTTGCACAACCGGGCAGCCAACGAGCTGTCACGAGCTTTGCCCCCCGGGGAATGGAGACTTGGACAGTCCAGCTGATTTGGAGATCAGATTCGCTCAGGTAGACCCGTTTGCGTCTCCAGAGACTTCTCACTGCCAGTAGTTTTACTCCATGACCAAAGGAACACTAGGCAAAGAAACATTGGCACATAGCTAGCCACAGGGCCACCTAAAGTATGTTTTCCCCATTGAGCCTTCTCACACAGAGTCGGCGAGAGCACTGTCTATGAGACATGCTTATGTCTTGAAGTGGAACCTGTTTGTTGAATGGTGTTATTCTTACCGAGAAGACCCCCGAAAATGCCCGATCAGAGTCGTGCTGTCCTTTCTGCAGCAGGGGTTGGAGCAAAGGCTTTCTCCCTCCACCCATAAAGTAGTCGTTGCTGCGATTGCTGCTAATCACTACCCCGTGGAAGGGAAGTCAGTAGGGAAGCATGACCTGGTCATCAGGTTCCTTAGGTGGGCGAGAAGGCTAAATCCTCCACAGCCTCCCACCATACCCTCTTGGGACCTGTCTCTAGTGCCCAAAGCACTACAGCCATTTGAGCCTTTGCAGGCAGTTGAGCTTAAGTTTCTATAAATGAAGATTCTGCTCATGCTTGCACTGGCCTCCTTCAAGAGGGTAGGGGACCTGCACGCATTCTTGGTCGACAGACCATGCCTAGAGTTTGGGCTGGATGACTCCCAGGTAATCCTGAGGTCCAGCTTTGTGCCCAAGGTTCCCACTACTCCCTTCAAGGATCAGACAGTGAGCCTGCAAGCGCTGCCACCGGAGGAGGCAGACCCAGCCCTAGCTTTGCTTTGTCCTGTCTGAGCCTTGAGATGCTACGTAAACTGGACATGGGGATGCCATCACCCTGGCTTAGCAGGCAAAGGGTGTGCCCTGCCCATTCAAGTTGTGAGCTCACTCTACTAGAAGTGTTGCATCCTCCTGGGTGCTGGCTCGTGGTGCCACATGGGCAGATATATGTAGAGCTGTGGGCTGGATGGCCCCCAACACGTTTGCTACATTCTATAGCCTTTGTGTGGAACCCGTATCCTCCTGTGTTCTCACCTCAAATAGTAGAAGCACTGAGAGGCTCGGTTAATGTTGGTTTACTATAACTGCTCCAGAGTGTCCATACTGTAGACCCTGTCGAGCTCATCCATCCCCTCACCAGTCAGACTCTTTGAATCCGTAAGCACCTGTAGAGGGTTGGGCTCCATATGTAGAGACCTAAGTGGATCCCATATATGTAAATACACAGTAAAGCCTCAATGCCTATGTTTCCCCAGCAGACTTCTGTCATTTCCAAGAGGGTTACAATCATCTTTAATCTTCCATTTGCACCTAAACGTTGTTCATATGTTTAAGGATGGGGCTTCGGGAAGGATGGGGCTTCCACAACATTCCTGTTCCAAGTGGAAAGGGAACGTTTTCCCAGTGTTCAAATCTCACTGAGTGGGTAGTGCTATGACAACAGTAACTGGCCTTCATGTTGCCAGTCCCAGCCTACACCGAAAAGGGGGAGCAGGAGGCTCGCACAAGACACTGGAAGGGGCAGCATCCATGGTGTTTTGGTAGGGATTTACTATTCGTCGGTCACCAACGTGATGTTGAGAGTTGACTGACTGAAAGAGAACGTGTCGGTTACATATTGTAACCCTCGTTCTCTGAAAGAGGGAACGAAGATGTCACGTCCCGTGGCCACAGCTGCTGTACCACCGCTGAGCGGCTGGGTTAACAGCCTAGCTCCTCAGCGAAAACCTGAGTATGCGTTGCACCTGTTGCCATTTTATGCTCTTGCTGAGATCAGTGGCTGCTGGATGCAATCATCGCTTGCCAATGTGCATTGGCTTGATTAGTTTACACTCAAAGTAGATTGTTCTCTCTAGCGAGATTCCCAAATCATCAGTCACTGACGTGACGTCTCCATTCCCTCCTTCAGGGAATGAGGGTTACAGTTCATAACCACGACCTTGTTTTATTAGGTTTTAAGGCTCTGGTACCTGTACTGCTCTGGATGGTTCTAACAGTAGTTGTAGTTCGAGGTGGTGAGATTCCCTGACGCGTCGCTCTCTCCTCTTCTTCCTCCTGCGAGCAACCCTTTTCGATGGCCCGCACATAACTGTGGCTCCTCATGCGAAAGCATCCGGTCCCCGGCAGATCCAGAGCATCCACGGCCTTAGACTCCATCTCACTGAACACACTCTCACACACAGCCTCAATCTGCCCATTTACTTCCACCTCGCTCACCTGCAGGGGGAGACAATGCATCACCACATGCTGTCATTTTACCCCTTCACCCTTCTGTCATGGGATAATGGCATATAAACATTCCTGACTGAATGAGCAGGTTTCAAGATGTTAGTTCATGTCTTACTAATGTAAAATGACTTTAAATCATTGTAAGAAGGCAGAGGAATGTAGTGAGATAATATGAAGCTGCTAAATGCTGCTTTACTAAAGATCTATAAAAACACATTTGACTTTTCATGATAAAATTAACCATGGATTAAGGACATTTTTAACCCTAGGCAAAGATGTTTAGCTTGACTTTTAGTCCTGAGTTATGAAAACCTGTTCAAAAATTGCAGTATACAAAAGGTATGCAAATGGATGAACAGTGTGAAATATGGCACAAGATGACCAAATATAAAAAATCAACCAAGGGTTGAAAATGAACAATCTGTTCATATTGCGGAAAAACAAAATGTTTTTATACTCATCTTATTATAAACAATGGATTCATTTTTAAAATGGATAAAATATTAACACAACATAGCATAACACACACACACACACACACACACACACACACACACACATATATATATGGTTGATTGATTAATATATTATATTTATATAATTGTTTTTTAGATATAATAAACAATATTACATAATATACAATATAAAGTATTCATACGAATGTTAAAATATGTATGAATAAATCAAAATCTACATATTGTGTTAACATAATTCAACTATATATATATATTACCAATAATAATAATGATATTACAGTGGGGAAAATATTTGATCCCCTGCTGATTTTGTACGTTTGTCCCTTTACAAAGAAATTAAGGGTCTGTAATTTTAATAGTATGCTAAACTGTGAAATAAGTAGACTTAGAAGACATGGTTTCTTGGCTGTCATTTGGCAACTCGAAGTTTCAGCTCCCTCCACAGATTTTCTATAGGATTGAGGTCTGAGACTGGGTAGGCCACTCCATAACCTTAATGTGCTTCTTTAAAGATCCATCCTTGTCCCATCTTCAGTGTTCTGGCTGAAGGAAGGCGGTTCCTATCCAAGATTTTACAGTACATGGTCCCGTCCATTTGCCCCTCAATGTGGTGAAGTCGTCCTTTACCCTTAGCACAAAAACAGCCCCAAAGCATAATGTTTCCACTTCCATGCTTGACTGTAAGGATGGTGTTCTTGGGGTAGTCAGCATTTCTTTCCCTCAAAATACGGCGAGTCGAGTTAATGCCAAAGAGCTAAATTTTGGTTTCATCTGAATACAGCTCTTTAGTCTTGCCCATGGTGGTGGAAGAGGTTGGAATGGAAGATACAGACTGTGGGGACAGATGTCTTATACACCTAAAGAGCTGATATTAGGAGTAACTTCAAGACTAATCTGTGTTCCACATGGGCACATAACCCATCTATGGGAGACATAATTCTTGCTGGTTGGTAGTGGATCAAATACTTATTTCACTCACTGAAATGCAAATAAATTTCTAACCTTTACATTATGTGTTTTGTCTGGATTAGTCTCTATCCATTAAAATAAACCTACCATAAAAATTACAGACCCTTCATTTATTTGTAAGTGGGCAAGCTTACAAAATCAGCAGTGGATCAAATAAACGTTTTCCTCATTGTATTACTATTATTATTATTAAAAATGATAAAATAATTCAATAGAAATACTACACAGCGGATACATGCATTCACAATCCAGGGTGCTTTGTTGCCATGTCCACCTTTTTGGTGTTGGATAATGTCTTTTATTGTCAAATATGTTTTAAACATAATACAAAGGTTTTACAAAATACAAAAGCAAGAAAGAAAATCACAAAGAATAAAAAGTGTATTAGTGTGTTTAAAAAAAAAAGTCATTTGACTTTAACATAGATTTACTTGTAATCAACTTAATGACATTGTTTCAGCTTTAAATGTCATGACACCCATAAATACCAAAATGAGTAAACATCACAGCTGGAATTAGTAATTGGTTAAATATTGATTTAAAATCAATTGTCAGGGGAAAATGTGCAAATTCTTAATCCTAATTTGTCATGTAGGCTCAATTTAACCCTCTAACAGCCAAGCTGCATTTTCAACGATAAGGGTTAAACACACTAATACAGATAACAGAACAGAAGAAAGGAGTGCAGAGGGGAGGAAATCTGTACAAGTGAAAACAAAACCAGGTGTGACTGCATCACTAGTGCTAATTCTATAATATAGCAGTGTAAGAAGTGTGACTGGATTTAGACAGAAACTTATGAAAGGAAGTGGTTTCATGATTTAAGGTTGGAAAGAAAGTGGAAACATTCTGTCACTGGAGGACTAACAGTGAGTGAGTTGTGATTGGAGGAATAGAAAGCTGAGTGTTTGTCACTGGCTAAAGGAAGAAAGACAGGCACCAAGATTTAATCATCTAGTAGCAACAAAACCCTAAGAGAAACACACCTACACCAACACATATGTAAGCCTCTACACACACACAACTCAAAAACATGCCCACACATTCACTATACACATGAGGGAGCAATACATAATGGGGTTTTTGGTGAGCAGACTGAGCTTTTTGTCATCGAAATGATTAATATATCCTCAGGAAGCAGAAAAGACGCACATTCACACACAAGCCTGAGGGCTGTGTCTTTGTTTTGTTTTTTTTTTCTGGTGAGAGGAAGCAGCTCTTTAAAAGGTTAGGGCTGTTGTCTGTCAGGCTTAGAACACTCACCTTAAAATTGCCTTGGTTGTAAACGCTAACTGCTACCTTATCCCAGGGGTACAGAAGCTAATCTTGAAAACTCACCTCAAAATCCCATGGCAACAGACACTAATCCTGAAAACTCACCTTGAAAATCCCTTAGCTACACATGCTAACAAGGAAGAACACCACTTAAAATTGCTTAAAAGGCTTTACTGACACCACCTTGAAAATGACTGTCAAGCATTAAAACCTACAATTAACATGAGAACTCATTCGCACACAATTAATATTTTGTTACTATCATATATTCCTCCAGTTAGCTACAGCAGCCATACAGTAGACATTTGAAGTCTTGTTGGTAATGGGGAAAATACATATTTTAAGTAGATTAGTAAATCAGTAATATTGGGACAAAACATTGCATCATAAAACTGCATCTTGACACCACATATCCTTTGTTGCTCACCGCTTATACCTTAAAATCACAATCAGTGAGTACTTTTACTTTATTTTTTACATACTATACATTTGATGAAGTATGCACTTTGTGTCCGCTAAAAAAGGTATGTTCTACATAGTATGAATATGTGTATTATGAATGAAATTCATGTGTCATGTGACTATGTAAACACTTTTATTTAAATCTCTCTATCTGCCATGTTTGTTTAAGTCTTTTTTTTCTGTTTGTAGTTCTTAAACAAATCTGTGAAATTTGACTTGATAAAAAATTTAAAAATCTGGGTACATCTAAGAGATACTAATTTCAACATACTCCAATTTGAGCAAATGATATGCCTAAAGTCTTCATTTAATGGGGAAAAACAACATTTATAAATTTAAAACAGCAGCATGTGGCAGCTAAAAGCCCAAAGTATACTTCAATAAGGTACGATAAATGTAAATTTCATTAACAAAATACGCACATACCATATACATAAAGCCATTTTTTTAAACCATAAAAAAATGAAGATAAAATTAAAAAAATGAAGAAAATGAATAATAACAAACAACTAGAATAACGGAATAATACCAACAAACTACTTTAATTAATAGAATCAGAATAACAGTTGCAAACAATAACTAGAATTAAAAGTTAGTGAACTAACTTTGATGTTGGCTTGGCCATCTTGGCCATGGGGCAAAATAGCAACAGTACTTGTGTGCCCAACATTCTTGAGTTGCCCCGCTGCCAAAAAAAATAATAATAATACCATAAAAAAATACACCTGCAAAAGTCGTTTTCCATGGTCCCTTGCTGTTTTCCTTGTTAATAAAAAGCCTAGGCTATGATAACAGCTAGGACAGGGTTGTCTAGCTGAATGCGAAATAAGTCATGCAAAAACTATAATCTCCTAAATACCATTCAATTTGATCTTATTTTAATAGTACTGACAACATATTTAAGTTATCACACAGTACTGAAAAATTAAAGAAGGGACACTATAGTATACTTCGGCGAGTCAAGAGCTAAACAAAAAGTCCTGTTTCATTACAAAATACTGTACCTTTTATCAACTTTATACTATCACCACAAAATTTTAATTTATATTTATTAAAAAATAAATATTTCATAAAACTGAAACTTAAATATATAATTTCTATAGGCTATACAAAAAAGAAAAGAAGAAAGACTAAATAATAAGGCTGAATAAGCTGATCTATAGCATGTTAAATGGTGGTTGCCTGTCTATGAATGGTACACCCCTCTAAGCTCACAGAAGTGGTTTGACCCAAGTCCTCAGCAGCCAATGACATTGACCCATTCAAACTGATTTTTAATGCATACTTCACGTGTATTTCACATGTATTTAATGTGTATTTAACATGTGAAATACACGTTAAATACGCGCTGATTTTTCACGTGTAAACAACACGTATTTAACTCGTTAAATACGTGTTGTCTACACGTGAAATACACGTATTTAACGTGTTGTTGACGCGTTAAAATTCACGTGTATTTGACCCTCTTGGCCTTCCATACACATTAGATATAATGAAGGGAGACGTGAAAAAAGGACATCGCGTTGTTTTGATATGGATTACTTTATCACAGAATATTTGTTCGGCAGCACTTGTTTAGTTTAAAAGTAGACATGTCAAGCTTTCTATAGATATATCTCTCATGTCTCTTCGTTGAGTATTCATGGAGTTACAGTTCATTTTAATGACGTGTTTGTAAATGAAGATCAGCGCAGACAAAGGCTGCAGACAGCACACCTTGTTTGTTATCTTTATTTGATAAGTGCACAAAGTTTTGTTGTTATTATGTTTGTATCCAAAAAAAGTAGACCCTTTACAGATTCGATTGATGTATTGCTCTTATCTGTACGATTAAAACTGAATGTGTAATTTAAGTAATTTTCGGGTATATCAGGAGAAAATGACTCAAAACGCGTATAGGCTATGCGTTAATCGACTCCAGAGGGTTTTAAAAGGCTGTCGTGACTTTTTTTCCTTCCAGTATTCATAAGCTGTATCACGCTGTCAAATTATACTTCATTTTGCACACATAAACAGCTGAAAAACACCTGAAATCTGCTCTTGTTGTGTTCTAATGGGTGGATTAGTGCATTCGCACTCCCTGAACACCAGAACACCGCGGTGCTGAATTGAGCTCTTTTGCTTTTCGCTCTTTTTTTCTGTTTATTTAAACTGCGATTTGTATTTGTTCGTTCAGGTGTAGGAGGACGTGAACGTCCTGAAGGAGAGCTCGGTTCAGTGTTGCTGTTCGTGAGACGCGGCTCTCTCTCGTGCAGACCGAACACAGCGCGAGTCACCAGCTGCTCAGTTCAGCTTTCCCGCATCGCGGGGCTGAAGCCAACTTGATGTGTTGAATGCTTGGAGCACGTTATAAAACGTATTCTTAAAATACACATTTCTGTTTTAATAAATGCTCATATTAAATCATAGCATAACACATAAGTAGGTACAAAAACAATCAGTGATGCATATGTGACCATTTTGGTCGCAGCCGCAGTGTAGTTCCCTGCTTTGTTGTGCAGCGCCGATCATTCGCTGTGACCTTCAGCCTGACAGAGAAATCTCACAAGCACATATAAACACTCATTTTCATGTGTATAATATATTCTTCTAATTGTTTTGTGCCGTTTCGCTGCAGTGTTTTAATGTGAAAGGCTGTAAATTCTCTATGTGGACAAGTGTTCGGAGAAATACATCACGAGCTCGCGGGTAGTTAGAATGCGTTAATATATCATGTTATTACTTTAAACATTTCAGAAACATCTGAATTTAGCTCTTGGTGTGTTCTAACGGGTAGATTGAGTGCAATCGCCGATATAATTTAATTTAAAAAGGTCTTAAATAAGAATAAATTCGCTCGTTTTGAGCTCCGTGGAGACTGAGCTGACAAGCCGTGATTCTTCACTCGTCTTTCCGACTGCTCTCTGCCCAGAAATCAATTATTAATGAGCCCTGACCCCTGTAATAATCAGATATGTTGGTTTAGCTTGTCAGTTTGAGGGAAATTGTATTATTTACTTGTATTGACCGATTTAAAAGTGAAATGAAACCAGACTCCGGGTATTGCAACTGTAGGGGCGCGATTTTTCTCAGACAATGTAAGTCTATGGGTAATGTATTAAACATTTAAAAATTAATTTAAAAAAAACTTTAAGTCTGATCACTCTGAAAAGATATAGCACACACCACCGCTCTATCCCGCAGGTGTCTGCCGAGTTTGGGGCTTGTGGCTTTAAAGCCCTAGAAGGAGTAGCGTTTAGAATTTTTTGTCTCAGAAAAATAATAAGGAGAAGTTTAAATAGCATAACAGTATGTTGGCTTTGCCAAGCCAACATAATAATGTGTTCAGCTGTATGCATTCACTAATATTCATGTCAAAACTGAAGTATACTTGGGGCTTTAGCCTTAAGGTCCAAAGTCCAAAATTCTCGTCCAAATGTTTTGCACATTAAAAAATAAATATGACCTCACGTTGTGTCAGTCACATTTACACACTGCCTCCGAAACTTTCGTCCATAATAAAAAATAAATAAAATTGGATCAGGGTAGATTTTCTGTGTTTCCATATCTGTAGCAAGCATTTCGATTAGAAAGGTTGACCGATAGGAAAAAAATAAATAAATGAAAAAATGCATACAATTTCTGACTCAAGGACCCTAACTGTCAAAAAGTACACTAACTAAGACACCTTAAACAAAGTGTACACAAACGTACAATTTGTGATGCTGATCCTTATCTTCCATACCATACTGATAGTAGGTGAATTAGGAATCTGAATAATGCATGGATGAAGAGATGATAAAGGATTCAATGAGATGATTCATGGGATTGAGCTAAAATTTTGCAAAAATTTCACTTCTTTTCGTTTGCATGTTTTCCTCCCCTTTGCAAACCTTCTTAAAGACTGACGTTGAGTAAGGCTCTGGTTGGAAATCACCCTTAGGGTCTGACCCAGGCCCAGTTGTTGTTTCCCACTGGTGTAAGATCAGCATCTTAATGGTGATTTCCACCAGAGAACGACGGGGGCGATGACCAACCTGGCTGATGGTGCTCATGGCCCTCATGTAACTCTCATTTCGGGAACGAAATTTAGGCGAGGCCAGCAGACCGGCCGGGTCCAGACTGTCCAAACTGCGGTTGATTGAAACCTCACTCACCGCTCGCAGGTAACTGTGACTCCGGATCTGCAGCTTGGGGGAATGGGACTCCGTACTGATCCTGCAAACAGAGAGAGAGCGAGAACAGGTGAGCAAGTATTTAATGAGGGGTGAGATTACTCTTGTAACTCACACTCATTCAACATGTTCCTATGGTTTTCCTCCTACAGAGATTTCATACTCATTACTGTTGACCTGAAAAAAACTCGACCTGGTTAGGTGTGTGTGTTAGTGTATTCTTCATATATCTGAAACCAGTGTAAACATGAACTCCTGACAATTAGTACTAGCATTTGACTGTTTGTGTTTACATGTGGATGGGCAATCAGGTCTTTGAAATATGAGCACGGAAACACATTAAAACATGAACGCACACAAACACATTCTATCCCTTCAGGTCGAGTCAATCTTAATTATGGATGTGGCTCTTAAAATAGTATGCAGTTACAGCAAGAAAAAAAAACACATTAGTCATTCTTCACTGGAGTGAGGAATGTAGAGAGAGAGGGAGTAAAAGAGAAACAAAGAGGGAAGAATGCAGGAAAAGTACAAGAATAAATTTAGAAGAAGAGATGACAGTGGATGGAATCAATCAAAGCGGCAAATGAAGGAAAACAACTAAATGGTAGAAGTTTGCTGAAGTGTACTTTGAGAAGGAAAGCGGAAAAAATAGGACAATGCTCATGTATTCTCATTATATGCTGTTATTTCAGGAGCTCAGCTTTTTACACGTAATATGTTGTAGATAAATTATTCATATATATATATATATATATATATATATATATATATATATATATATATATATATATATATATATAAAATGTTTAAATGATTTAAACATGGTTCAGTTATTTAAACAAAACATTATAGTTCATTTTAATATACATAAATAATGACATTGGCCTATTGAAGAATGACATATTAAATGTAATTTTTATAACTAATCGTATAAAATAAATGATTTTTGAATATTTACTATGCATGGTTTGACTAAATTTGACTAAAACGGTTTAATAAAACATGCCTAAACATTGTACATAAAAAATTTATACTTTATGACTCAGGTCCCACATCTGTGGAATTGTTTTGCAGAAATAAAGGATATATCTGTCTATAATGAGCACAGGCCTCAGGGGATTGCATATTTATTATATAACGTAAAAAAAGAAATTCGGTAATATACGTGGTTGTTTAAACACATGAGTGTGTATGTCTATTGTATTACTGTGTTTCTGAACAGAAAGTATGTTTATGGTTCATAGGTTTAGAAATTTCCTTTTTTATTATGCATTATTTATCAGTTTCATGTACGTGTGTGTACAGGAGTATGTATATGCATGTTTGAATGTGTGTGTCCATATTTGAGTTCGAGGCACAATGCTCTGATTATAAATATTCAATGCTGCGGCACTTCTTATTGAGCAGAAAAAGATAAAGAGCACATGACAGGGAGCCTACTCAGTGTTTCCCGTTTCCTACAAACCGAGAAGGGAGTATCTGAAGAGCTCGAAATAAATTCATTTAGAACACTGATGACATCATATGCTTGAGTAAATTAAATATACAATTTGAATGATCATGCTTATTCTTTTATAATAATTTAAAATGTAATTTATTCCTGCAATGGCAAAAGCTGAATTTTCTCGATAATTTTTCCAGGCTTCAGTGTCACACGATCTTTCAGAAATCAATCTAGTATGCTGCTTAATATTTTTGTAGAAAGTACAATACATTTCCACAAACCTTTAATGAATATGAAAGTTCAATAGAACAATTATTTTGAAATGAAATTCTTTTGTTACATTTATTTAAAGTCACTTTTCATCAGTTTAATGCATTCTTGCTGGATAAATTTGCTGTATTAATTTGGTGATACTTTAGTATAGGGACAAACTTTCACTATGAACCAGTTAATTATTATCATGCATATTTAAAACATAATAGCTGTTTATTAGTACTTATTCTGCATGACCCTGTCCTAATCACTAATCCTACCCAATATCTAAACTTAATAACTACCTATTAACTATTAATAAGCAGCAAATTTACAGCACTTACATTTTTACACTGCACTGATGAGCATATGCTGTTGTCACAGAAATGATGCCCACATTATACGAATGCTTTGTTTGCAAAGTTTACACACAAAAGTACACATTCACACACACAGAATTTAAAGCGTGTGGTGATTCTCTTTATAATGCAAATCAGTTTTCTCTCATGAATAAGTCTGTGGGATTCTAAAAGTGACTCACTTCATTGTATATATTCTAAGTAGGATATGTTGTCACTGTAGTACACAGCTATAATAGCAATATGCATGTGAGGTTTTTACATAAATACTGAAGCCAAGATTAGTTCCCGCATTAAAAAAGACCCACTTTCAGACGATATAACGGTGTGCAACTGAAAAATGAAAGGATTTGGAAGGAACTTTAAAGGCGCAGGAAAATTCCCTTTGAAATTACTTTGTTCTGTTGAATTTTTAATAAAGGGGAGAGTGAAAGGATTTCACTTTAGTGGTAAGAGTCTCAGGACATGAAGGGATTTTATATGAAATTGCACCGAGTAAGTGTGTATGCGTGTGAACAGAGGTGGATTTAAGGACGGGATTACACTGTCTCCAGAGACCCATCCCAACAGCACTTAGAGATGCGAAGCGGGTGGAACGCCTGTATAAAAAACCTGTTTTAAATGACCCCAGAGAAGATGACGGTTCATTGAAATTGCAGACAGATCGGCAGGTCCATGCACCTGCACACCAGATGTACACATACATCACATGTATTTAATTTCCCATGTGATTTCACGGCTACAAAATGCACAAGCTAATACATTTCCAGACTCACTTGAGTGTGGTCATCTCGGTGAGGGAGGGCTGAGTGGCTTTCAGGTAGCTGGCTCTCCGTGCCTGGACTTTGGGTGAGGGTTTAGGGCTGCAGTCTGAGTCTCCACTGTCCTCCTCTGCCATAGCCTTGATGTAGCTGCCGCTCCTCATCCTCCTGCACGGGATCTCGTCATCCTGACCCACAGACGAGAAGCCACCCCACTCATCCTGAGGAACCTGCAGAGACAGAGAGAAAGATAGCTTCTCATAAACACCTGATCTGCCTGTAAGACTTAATTATAATGACAAGCAATAAAGCAGTGCATGATGTAGACAGACAATAAAGAATAAATTAGACAATACATGAAATCAACTAAACAAAGAGATAATAAAGAATAAATATAAATTGATATGATCATTCAAACATACAATAATGAGCACATTCATTGACAAACAGTTAAAAAATTGAAATTTTTGTTTAAGTGGTGAAGCAACAATATATTTCATATTTAATAACTAGGCATATAATGAAATAAATAAATGAATGAATAAATGTTTTGTAAACATCTGTTAACTCACCAAATAGTAATTAGTTTAGAAATGCATATAAACACTGTAAATCATTTTAACACACTCAAATTAAAAACATATGCTTTAACATTTGAAACAAATTATTAAGTTATGTCAAAGTCACAACCGGTAGTAAATATTTATATGTAATATATATGTTACATGTAACCTAATTATATGCATATATGTTTTTGTGTACAAAGTATTTATATTGTATAAATGTTTCATTATATATCTGTATGTATGATTACAAATTTTTATAAATGTGACTGTCACATTTGAATATACTATGTAAATCTTTTTTTTTTCTAAATCTAATAAACCAATTAAAATATATTCACCACTGATATATTTAAGAAGTTATATATCCCAAACCATCAAGAGTAATGTATTGCAACAGTCCATGCATAAATGATGTGCTGATGATCAATGTTTTAAAACATAAAAAAATGCTTTAAAAATGACTAACTGTTAACTTATACATCACAATTACTTACTGTGTCCTTATTCTAATATATTAACCAGAACCCCTCCCAGCTACAGCTACAGATGACGCAGCTATGACTCTGACTTCTCAATCTTTTCCCACATTATCCCTATAACATAAAACCTCTTTCATACATCAGATAATACAGCACTTAAAAAGCTAAAAGCACATCCTGGCATAACGCGCGGCCTTATGCAACCCGTACCCACACACTAACACCTGCTGCTCCCACTACAAAAAGCAATATTGACTTCTGCATAACCAACATCATTACCTGAAAATGATCTTGAAAACATTTTACACCCACTTGCAGTATTCATGTTCGACGCACATAACGTGTACCTCTCAAACCCTCAACTCAAAAGCCTCTCACCTCTCTGAGATGAATAACAATCATATATATTATCCAGGCACGGCTCGGATTCTTTTCAAATCTTCCACCATTTTTTAGTGGTCAGTGAAGGAGAACTAGTGAGCCCGGCTTCAGGCTCGCTCTGTGATGTGCATCGCATGCTAAAGCAATTCTTTCACATGCTCTACTAGGGGGCGAAGCCAACAACCTATCCTCCGTCACCGAAAAACAGAAGAGAAAGGGGCACAAAGAGAGATATTGTTCTGACCACGGGAAAGGATCCACTCTCTACGGAGTGCTAAGTTGTTTTTTTTTAAAGAGGATGTAAATTAGGAAAAAGTCCAGAGAGAGAGAGAGGCAGAACGGAAACAAAGTACCTCAATGCTCCTGAAAACTATGGTTGCTATGAGGATGACCGTGACCTTAGCATTACTGGCAACTAAGACATCTGGAGTTATACACAGCAAGTCAGCGTACTTACAGTCAAGCTAACTCTATTAGCAGACAGACTCTCATTACTGCAGATCGGGACTCAGATACAGGCAGGTCTCCATAGAGTTCTGCCTTTTTATTTAGTTCCTTTATCTCTCCTGACTCCATTATCTGCAACATCTTCTCCTCTTACCCTTCTTCTCTCTTTATCTCTCTCTCACACTTCACTAGTCCCTTGTACTTGGCATTGAAAAAAGCCTTTTCATCCCCTAGTAAAAAAAAAGCAAGAAAATACATTTATTATCATTACGGCTATGTTGTTTATGATTTGATCTAAATGTAAACAACATTGTTTACATATGTGATACTCTCCAAAATGGTGCCAAGGTGACGAGGAGGAGACGAATTATTGAATAAAGTCGTTATTTTTGCTTTCTTTGCGTGCAAAAAGTATTCTCGTAGCTTCTTAAAATGACAGTTGAACCACTGTTGTCACATGGATTATTTTGACGAAGTCCTTACTACGTTTCTGGAACTTGATATATATTTAGGATCCTTGCTGTCTATGGAGGGTCAGAGAGCTCTGGGAATTCATCAAAAATATCTGTATTTGTGTTCCGAAGATGAATGAAGGTCTTACAGGTTTGGAACGACATGAGGGTGAGTAATTAATGTCATCTTTCCTAATCTTTCCTAATCATCACAAAGCCCCTTTTTATACAGCATACAAGTTGTATAGACTATTTTTATGGTGTTATTTTGTAGCAGACATGGTCACTTCAAATTAGTTGACCGTGACCATATTTAACTTCTATCCTGTTCTTTTCTCTCAATTCTACATAAACCTCACCCTTTTCCTCTGCTCTCCTCCCTCCCTTTCTGCTTTCTCCATCACTTTCTTTTTTTCTAAGACTCAATAACTGTGTCACATAGGGAACATAAGAGAAAGAGAGAGATAGCGAAAGGACAAACAAAATCCATTTTTTCCTCTTAATCTTCACACAAACAGTCACTGATCTCCAGGGCTGCAGGCTGAAATTTTTCTCACTTATCCTTCTCTTATTTGTTTATGATCTCTCTATCATACAGCATTAGTCCACAACAAAGAAATCTAAACACAAGCCATGGTCTCCGAGTTCTTTTTAATCCGTCACATTCAGTGCAGCTAAAACACAGCAGGTCAGTCCTGAGCATATGCTAATAAATTCAGCACTGGCATTGCTAGGGACCATCCATATAGAATGAGTTGTTAATATGCTAAAAAATTTTTTTAGATCAATTAATCCATCCTCATACATAAACTTAAAGGGATAGTCCACCCAAAAATTACAGTTCTGTCATTAATTACTCACCCTCATGTCGTTCCAAACCTGTAAACCCTGTCTATGCAGGGTCAAAAAGCTTTTGGATTGCATCAAAAATATGTAAATAAAATAATAAAATAAAATATAATAATTCTGAAGATGAACGAAGGTCTTACAGGTTTGGAACAACATGAGAGTGAGTAATTAATGACAGAATTGTCATTTGTGGGTGGGCTATCCCTTTAAGTTTATGTATGAGGATGGATTAATGAATCTAAAATATGTTCATGCAGAATAAGGGTTTGTAAGTAATAATAAACAGCCAATATCCTTCTAATATGCATGCTAATAAGTGACTATTTAATAGCAACAACTGGTCCCTAAACTAAAGTGTTACTGACATATTTAATGAGTAAAATGCATCATGCCTTTTTTTTATATTTCACTGGGCCTCTGTCCAGCTGTTTTTTAGCATATTAACATCCTGTATGGATGGTCCCTTACAATGCCATTGTTGTTGAATGTATTAACATATGCTCATTTTAACATATTCTCATTTTTGGGTGAGCAATCATTTTAACAACTACATTACTAATATTAATAAGCAGAAGTTTAGGAGTTTGTTGAGGCATCATGATGAGGCATCAATACATCATGATTTCATAGAAAAACTATAAAAAATGTATCAAGACCTGTCACAACAGTCACAGATGACCAACTTATTTTCATAGAAACACTCTAACTCAGGGGTAGGCAACGTCGGTCCTGAAGTGCTGATGTCCAGCAGAGTTTAGCTCCAACCCTGAAAAAAACCTCACCTGCCTGTAGCCTTAGTAATCCTGCAGATCTTAATTAGCTTGTCCAGGTGTGTTTGATTAGGGTTAGAGCTAAACTCTGCAGGAAATCAGCACTCCAGGACCGACATTGCCTACCCCTGGTCTAACTTATTTTCATAGAAACCCCAGCAAGATGTTTTAAAATGTTCAAAAACATTCTAGAATGTTAACAATTTTTTTGTTTTGTTTTGTTTAAAACGGACAGATGCAAAAATGCATCCTGTGTGAACGGCCCCTATAACATGCTCAGACAAAGACATGCACATGCATGCAATATGTCTACTCTTCACAAACATGCAAACACACCAGGAAGATCATGCGCTGAAAGATGGAATACGTGGAGAGAGATGAAGCACAAGATGAAAAGATGTCACACCTTACACACCAAGAAACCAAATGACTCCTCAGCAGAAACAAATGAGGTGTGGAAGCTGACCTGATGGCACAGATGAAATGACAAAGGTGATGATGGTCGTGCTGATGAAGAGAGGAGAAATCTCTCTCCTACCTGTAAAAACTGGCAGGTTCGTCCCTGCTGGCAGGTCTGTGCTTTGACTAGAGCTTTATCGATATTGACAGTGGCCTTCTGGTACACCTCTCGGGCCCTGCTCACCGTTAGTGTGCTTGACCAGGAGCTCTTCTTGACGAGTGGCCCAGCCTGGTCTACTGACATTGGGCCTCTGAAAATCAGAGTGCCTCCTGTGGGGTTGGAGCAAGTGTAGCAACTTCCAACATCATTGTTACTTCGTGAGGTCTTCAGGGACGAGTGTCCCCCTCCTAGTGTGTTGTAGCTCTGTCCCAAGAAGTAGTGGGACTGGGATTTGTCTGGATGCCGGCCCATGGTCATGACTCCAGATGGTTGATGCTGGTGGTAAAGGCAGATTTCCCTGTCTAGAGTGTCGTCGGAGCTCCAGTAACCCGACCCGGGTGTCCGTGCACGAGGTTTGGGCTCGGAGCGACTGCGTTCCTTGTTTTTCCCCCGTTTGTTGCTGGACGACTTGTTCAGGGTGCCTACAGTTGTGGTGGAAACGTTCGGATGGGATGTAGCAGTAGCCATTGCATCGGTTGGGATGGCAGGGTCATTTCCGTTTAGGTTGCGTTGACTGGGACCTTCCAGGGAATGAGACTTGGTGAATAGTTTTTGGACAGAGTGTACGAGGTGGCGTATACGCCCAGGACTGTCACTGCGCTGGTGCTCCAACGCCGCAGTTCGTTTGTATTGCAATGTGTGATACCCATCCTTTCTCACTGGTTGCTGCTGGTCAAATTTCTCCAGCAGGGATGATTGGATGGCAGCTGAGCTGCATGGGCCATACCCGCCCCCAGTTCCTCCGGCTATGCCCCCTGGTCCCACATAGGGCACTATGGAGCATTCGTCCTTAAGCTCGTGATGTGATCCGTGATGTCGACGTGGAAATGTGCTGCTAGCCAGATCTGATTGGCACCCATAGAAGCTGTGGTCACTCGGGTGGGCCTGGTTAAGGGCATAAGGCCGTCGTTCGTGGCGGAGGGTCAAAGACTCGTAGGATGGGTCGCAGTGTGTGAGTGTGTGGTGGTGGCTGCGGCTGGAGGACAAGCCTTTCATCGTCATCCTGATACACTCACCCTCTCACAGCCTCATCCACACACACTGAGACTATTGCAGAAAGACAGATGGACAAAGAGACAAGAGGGCCAGAAAGCAATGTAGAAGACGAACAAATTAGGTGAAACAATGAAAAAAGAGAAACACAAGAAGAGAGAAACAAATAAAGAGAGGGAGAGAAAGAAACAATTTGCATTAAACATGGTCACATTTAGTTCATATTTTATACCTCATAGTGTCCACTACAGTGGACTGTCCTTAAAAAAACATTTTAACATTCACTACTATGGGTCTGACTTATACTAAGGAGGTACTAAACTTTTAAAATAGACTAGTTAGTTGGTTGCCTAAACAAATTGTGGATTAATCTGTCTCAAATGGACATCTTGTATAAGCAGACTGGTGTTAGAGTCACCTGACCCCAAGCATTTACATAAGATGTGACTTGTTTTCAAAAACAGCTCGACTAGGCGCACGTGCGAGAGAAGAACACTGGATTCTCTTGACACAATTTTAAAAATGTGACTATTTTAAACCTGACATGCCGTCTTAATGCAACACTTGGTGCAATGCTCAAGAAACAATGTGCGATTTGACAGGATGGCCAAATATGTCTGTCTGAATGTGTATGGCTTTAGCAGCAGTACTTTTAAGGGGATATATTTAAAGACCAAGCAGAGCAAACTGTTTTTAATAGACATTAAAAAATACATTTTTGAAAAAAATCTGAATAATTGACTAGTCACTCATGATTAAATGATAAAAAAAGCATTTGAGCATACTTGACTGCCCTCATATGAAAACAAAACTTTAAATTCCAAAATCAATGCTCATTCAGAATGATTGACTTTCAGTCATTCTGTTGATGCACATTGCCATGAGAATGAACGCCCCTTTAAAACAGAACAGTAAACGCAATAGAGATATTAGCACACCAACATTAGCATTTGAACATCCTCTCCAGGCATGCCTCGCCAAATCTGAAGAAAGACAGAGATGAAAGGAGCGAAAGCTAAAGCCAAAGACAGATTAACACTGAAAGAAAGGAATTGACGCATTTTGCTGTTTATTCAGCTATATCCTGTTTACTGTGTCAAAATGAGAAATCAGCCGTTCATGTTTGAAGTCATTTGTAAGACTGAATTCATTAAGAGCATTTACTAAAAGATCAAAGTCAAAGTCAAAGAAAATACAACTATGTATGTATGAATGTATTTTCATAACAATGTTATAAAATATTTATATTTCCATTTATTTATATCCTCCATTTGTTTTATTCCTCGAAAAATTGCGCAAAAAGTTGCTAATGTAGTGAATACCAAGTACACATTCTGAAATTATATGCATTATAAGAAAAGACATTCACCCACATATTAAAGCTAAACACATATACACATATAAAGTTTACTAAACCTGTTATCTGCTAATGAATCTCATTTATACACTCGCTTCACTTCCTTATGCTTTGTGGTGACTCCTGCCTGAAACTGTAGCTGGTGCAGAGTAAGTCTCTTGCCTTATTATTACATTCTCTCTCAGTCTATATAAGAACACTGAAGATGTAGAAACACAATAATTAATCGTTTTATCCTCCGTCTGTCCCTTTCTTTGTTAACAGATGAAGTCAAACTACTATTCTACCAAGGCAAAATAGGACACACACATCCAAATACACTAATTTCCAAGCAACTTTTGTTTTGTTTTGATGAAATATGCAAATCAATGAGCGTGTAAGTTTTAACCAATTGATGGGAGAGCTGAAACAAATGTAAAGCGTTGATTATTTCATGAGACTGATAAATAAACCATAGCGTCAGTGATTCTGATGAAATCTTCATAGCTGATGTCATGGCATGCATCATGTTAATGCATGAGCTGCTAGTGAACGTGTTGCTCAAATGTTGTATTCTTGGCTGAAAAATAGCTTGATGTGTGTGTCGCTCCCCAGAGGAGATCGATTTCTTTGTTTTCTTGTTCTTAGTGAGGCAGATATAACTCTGAAAACAAAAGAAAAATGAAAATGTGTCTCTCAGTTGCATTCGTCTGTACTTCTTAGTTGAGATAGGACACAAACACACACAAAGTGAAAGAAAAGATATTAAAGATTAAGATAAACAAAATTGACAGACTCTATCAAGCTACAAAAAGAACAAAAATATCATTAAATTGATCCTAAAAGTACTGTATTACAACTTATAATGCACTATATTTCAAATCTTCTCAAGTCAAATACTAGTCAAAGAAACTTTTTTTATAAGATGAAATTCACTGGAAAACTTCCACCAGAGAACAAATCATTGACGTCAAACCTGATGCAACATGTCTTGAGGGGCCATATTTGAATGTATGCGGTGACAAATGAGATTTATTGAATAAAGACCACTAAATGTTTAAAAACAGCATCTCTGCGTATGTGTGTGTAAAAGCATGTGGGCTTGATACCTTCACATTAAGGCTAATATCTGAATTGTTGTGTAAGGCTGAGCTCATTCATTGCCCCCTAAAGCCTTTCAGATGTATCCTAGTGGAACTTTGTTCTAAATTAGACAGAGTGGAAATCCATAAATAAAGATGCTCATCTTGTACTTTTTTCTGCAGCCCGACTCTCACTAGAGCATCACAATTCTTTTAATTACATTTAATGTCCATGCTCCAATTGACCTATTGGTAAGCCCCTCCCCTCCAATGCAGATGAGCCAATGGCAGTCAAGTATTAGTTGCACGGGGAGCGGAACTCGGACATCTTTAGGTTTCAGCGCCATAGAGAAACACTGGAAGGTTTGATGGTGTTTATGCTACAAAAATGAAAAAAACTAAACAAAAAAACATGTGCCTGAGGTACTTGTAACACTTATTCCAGGTATCCTAAGAGGATGGCCAATATAATTTATTTTATTACATTTTCTAAACCCAAACAAAACAAATCAAAATGTCCCTAAGCATTCAACCCCAATCCCAAATTTTCTTGTTTTCATACACTCATTAACTTACAATTTTCAGCTGCTCAAGCAGAACACTAATGTCATCTTGTGCTTCAGCAAGTTCTCTCTGGCTAAAACTAGCTAACAGTAAAGTTATAGTGAACTGTTCTCACATCATGTACAGTGTAGGTCAAAAACACATAAACGAAGGTGTACATTCTAGTGTCTTCCCATATTAAACTGGTTAAACGTACATTAATTTAATCGTACCCTGCGATATGTGAACATTTTTGATAGTCATCCGCAATCATGATGACCGTAACATGAAGTTGTGGTCTGTGAACCCTCGCTTCAAGTTACCCACCATATTTATTTTAAAATATTTTATATATCCCTCCATGGAATATTTAAATACCACTTGAATGCTGGCCCTTCTGTGTCCAAATTGTGCAAAAACATTGTGGGACAAGGTTTTCACTCAGATTGCTGTCAGAGGAAAAAACATGAACCTTAAGTATTAATGTACTCACCCTGGAGTACTCTCGACATAAATGATAATTCAAATCATGTGATTTATCGAAAAGAGGGATCCCATTACATTTCTAAGCCATTACAATTTCAATTTAACAATGACATAGCAAACACCTTAGTAACTACAAAGAACAGCTCGTTTCAGTTAAACCTTTCCTTCTCGAAATGACTTTATTTTCACAGCTCTCTCAGTTTCGTTCATTAGCTGACCCTTCATTCCTCCATCTCATCTTCCTCTCTCTCTTTTGCTTTGATTGAAGTGTGCTTTAAAACACAATCAAATCGAGCAGACAGATGACACGACAGCCGAGAGTTTCTCTCTCTGGGCCAAACTAATTACGCTGTCTGTCATTAATGAGCGCAGCACCACGTCACTCTTTGATTACACACACTCTATGAACAATTTCTTCCTGCAGATCTGTTTGATCAGAGAAAACAAACACATGAAGAATAGACAGAGAGAGTGAGAGGGACAGAGACAGAGAGAGGGGTTGTGTACAAAGAAGTGCTCAGTAATCACTATTCTAGAGTTTAGCACAGCTAAATGGTTTCAAGGTAAACTCAAGCTGCCCTTTCAGTAAAGAATAACAACAGCAACTAAACCTGAGCAATAAAAACAGACAAAAGCAAGCTATTTAGGTCAGTAACAACCCTCCTCTTGCATTTATTGACTGTTTATTAAATATTTCATCCTCCACTCACTTTGTACATTAAATATTTAAGCTAATTTCATAAAACCTTCGAATACTTACAGAATCCAAGTGTAATACTCTAAAGTACTTCAGGTCTAGTGCTCTCAGCTACATTTAAGACATTAAGTCATGATTATCTGCAAACAAGTGACCAATTTGGAAAAAAGGTAAACAGTATGTAAACATTACAATGTCTTTTAAAGGGGTCATGAACTGAGAAATCAAATTAATTCTGTATATAAAAGGTAAATGTGCTATAATTACATTAGATTTCTGAGTTTCAAAACTCAAAACTTTGTTGTTAGTCTAAAAACAGCTTAAATTGAACTAGGGCTGCACGATTAAAATGCGTGTCTCGTCAGTTAAGCTGGTTCTGTGATTAGCGGTAAATGTCCATCACCTGCTACCGTAGTTCGCTGACAAGCTACCCAACATCGCGTTCATAACCGCATGCGATTGATCTGCGATTAGGAACACGATATTGTGTAGCTTGTCAGTGTACTACGGCTCTGCGTAGTAAGAGCTTCTCCATTTGAAAGCAGGTGATGGACATTTACCGCTAATCACAGAACCAGCTTTACTGACGAGACACGCATGACAATCGCATGCGATTAATCCTGCAGCCCTATATCGAACCCAATCCGCCAAAACGCCAGGTTATGGAATGTACCACTTTATGATGTAATAATGTGGCTAAACACCACCTCCGCAGAAAAAGATCAATGCCTGCTTCCACATCACTGCCTTTTTAGCCCCGCCCACCATTTAAGGAAGTGCCACACCACGTCAAGAAGAACTTGGTCCTTTATTCACTTAACTTTACTATGGATTTGTTTACAAACAATGCAAAATTTGACATTTTCAGGAAGAATGAAACTAAAAGACCTGAGCCCGTATTCATAAAGAATCTTAATGCAAAAAGTAGCTCCTAGTGACAAAATTCTAAGAAAATTCTTAGGAATGTGGGCGTTTACTCTTAAAATTAAAGAAAAAATTCCTAGTAAAGAAAAAAGTAATTCAGAATGCATCTTAACCCTTAAAAGAGGTTTTAAGGTCAAACTTGTTAGGAGCACAGACGAGGACTTTTAAGAGGCTTAAGAGTTTCTTTAGCAGAGGAGAAAATGGCAGAAAGACGAAGAGGCAGAAGAAATGTGTTGCAGACAATGGATGACAGGGAGTTAATAAGACGCTATAGATTAGATCGTGTAGGGGTCATGTTTGTGACTGATCTTATTAGAGACATGCTAACATCTCCGACACAGCGCAGAAATGCCATAGCGCCAGAAATTAAAGTAATCACTACATTACGATATTTGGCAACTGGGAAAATGAGTGATCACACATTTACAGCACTTTCAGAACATCTTATTGTGTCGCAGTTCATTTCGTTTCCACTGGACATTCCCACCTTGCAGGCTCAGAAAACTGCATTTATGAATATAGCAGGCTTATAGGTGCGCACAAGCAGGGGGAATGAACCGTTAATAGTTTGTGCTATACGCTCCCATGTCTGCTTCTTGTCCCTTGCTGTGACACCCGGCCCAAATTTTTCTTTAAGAATGGCCTTGTGTTCATCCACTAACTGGGCTAACAGTAAACACTGTTCCTCTGTCCAGTTGGGCTTTCTCGCACTTCTTGGTTTTGATTCAATGTTTGATAGATTAAAACCAACATTCAAACCGCCACTTAAATAGGACAGCAATCATTGTAATTGGAAAGAGTGGAACAATTTTTATCATTCTAAGTCAATAAAATACCCTATAGGAAATTAAAAGCATGGTAAATAAAAAAAGGATTTATATACACACATTTAATGTTTGTGTGTGTGTGTGTGTGTGTGTGTGTGTGTGTGTGTGTGTGTGTGTGTGTGTGTGTGTGTGAGAGAGAGAGAGAGAGAGAGAAAAAATAGGAAAAATTACGCATGTAAATTCAAAGTGAGAATTAGAATAGACCCTATACTTAAAATCACTCTTTTTTTCCTTCTTGGAATACCAACCAATCACAGTCTTCAAAAGATTGTGTCATACATAGCAACGGGGTCAACCCCGCTTCCTCACTAAGATGAAAGTTTTTGTCTTTTCCTTACTCAGAGTTGCTCTCAGATCAGTCCCGAATCGCTCTTAAGCTAAGACTCCTATGTAAAAGTTTTTAAGCTAAATTAAGAGTTTTCTGAGAGGATTCTTAGAACCTTTATGAATACGGGCCCTGATGTTGCACCACACAAGTGTGAGCATCTGTTTTCATCACCTGATCATTATAGCTTTGACTGTTATTACATTGTTTGATATGTACTGAATATTAATGCATTTTTAACGTTAAAAAAACAGCAGCGCCCATCAATGAAGATAATGCTGTGTGCTTACTATATAAAAATAAATAAAAAATAAAATATAATACTGTTCATAAGTCATACAGTAAGTAAGGGGACAGTAAGTTTTTAATAGATCAAATGTGACAGTTAAGACAGTTAATAAATTATATAGAAATCATATTTTATATCAAAATGCAGGTTTTTTTTAATTGTTTTCAGCATTGATAACAATAAGAAATGTTTCTTGAACAGATAATCAGCATTTCATCACCAATATCGGAAACCTTGATGTCATTTTTCTCAATTGTAGAAACAAAAAATGAAATGGTCATTATTTATAACACAGGCTCTCCAATATTCAAAACGTTTCATGTTGCATTCGTATCTTTAAAGAAGCCGTGCATTTGCACAATCATTGGTTCAAATATCTGATTTATCAATAAATATCATATGAACATTACATTAGTTGTTAGTACAATCATTAAATATAGTTATGGTAATACACATTCATACATCATTGTAATAGACTAGAGGAAAAAGCCTCACCCTCTAAAAAGACATTAGGAGAAAAACAATGATAACATTAAGTTTTGGGGATTATTTTTATTTATTTTTTGCTCCCAACAACAGGCATCTTGAAACTGATCATACCTGAATATACTCAGTCTTTAGTTGTTTCACTTTCATAATCTAAATGTGTAATATTTATTAACATTGTCCATAAAAACTATGCATTAAGAGTAATGCAACAGTTACTTAGCATTTTGAGCAGTTGTATCAGTCTATAGTTAGATCATTGTAATGAAATGACACTCAACTCAGATGTAATGTGTGAGTTGCATTTTTAAAATAGTAATACTGTGATGTTAAGTTACGTCAATTTGAACTGGTGATTTTAGTACAATGAACAGGTGATGGTGAAAAGGTTTGTGTGAACAGGTTTGTGTGTATTGTATCCACCAATTTTTTGAAAAAAGGTATTACGTGTTATTAATATTTTTAAATTTCATCATTGGTTGAGAATTTTTTGCCTAGAGTTTTGAAAAATGACATGAAGGTTTTGATATTAGTGTAAAAAATTATTGTAAAAAAAAAAAAAATCCCTTAAATTATTTCTGAAGAATCACATGACACTGAAGACTAGAATAAAGGCAACAGAACATTTATCTTAACATTACAGGAATAACTACATTTTAATATATATTAAAATAGAAAATGGTTATTTAAAAATGTAATAATATTCCAGAATTTACTATATTTTTGATCAAATAAAAGCATAAGTGACTTCTTCAAAACCACAATCTTGGTATGTTTCATTTAAAAAGATATTTTCCCATTTTTCTTATATCTGATTTTTACATTTGCCATTTCTAAATGCGTCTATCAAAATAATGAATATTGTTGTTAATATAAATATGCCATTTTGGGTCTAGATAAGCGTTATGCTCAAAGAGATTTGTCATCATCCTGGTGACCTGGTGAAACTCGGATGTTCTGATCTGATCAAAGGTGATCCTTGAACTAAAAGCTAATTATGAGACAGTCCATGCTGAACTCAAAAAGCACAATTCTTCCCAGATATAAACAACCTATTACAAAACACCACCAACAAACCTGAAAACTGCTTGCACAAAACCAAGCGTGGAGGTGTAAACCACATTAAGCCCAAGCAAGAAAGTGGGCTGCACGCTAATTGGTGCTGTGACTATATAAAAGGGCCCTTCCATTTAGAATCCTGTGACCTCCCATCCGTTTGTACCATAACAACATATTGTTCCGACCAGCGAGCAATTTTCTTTTTTCCCTCTTTCAATAAAGCCCAAATAAAGACAACTATAAATAATCTTGCGGGGGAAATTGAACGAGGTCGTTTTTTTCTCATCTCCATGGCAACAAGTCTTTTCCCCCCATCGCCTCACCCAACAGAGAGAGTATTGCTCGTGAACTCATGAGGAGTTGGTGAGAAAGTGATTCTTGGTGTAAAAATGCAAGTTGCCATTTCAGTAACAGGGTTAAGAGTGAATAGCAGGAGTCGTGTGTGGAAAAGGAGGAAAGATGGCTTTGATTCGGACCACTATGAATTATAAATGAGGACATTCGGTCGTAGTTTTGGATGTTGTGTGTGTCCGCGTGTGTTTGTGAGATCTCTGTTTGTGTGTCTGGTGCTTGTGTGCTAGAAATGTCTTGTGGGTGATATGTACAGTTGGCTGAGAGTGCAATAACAGGCTGCTGATGGGGCTGACGGAAACCATCAGGATCAAACTGACAAGTGAAGCAGAGATGAAGCCGAGGGGACCGACATAACACAAACTTCTCCAAACGGAATATACACAACAGGCTAAACACTGCATATGACATGCTAAACTTGCTAAAGAAATTCACATTTCACACCCCAAACTACAAATAATTTTGAAAAACACACTGTGACAGTGCAGTGTTAGTTATAAGCAACCCAGTTTTCCTCAGATGAACGCTAATAAACATGATGCACGGCATTGCCTTTCGGCAGCCAATCAGAATGCACCTCAATAAAGACCTAACCAAGAAAAACAAGATGGCAAAAAATTTTGGAAAATCAAATGAAAATTGTCTTCTGGTATTGAAGGAGTTCAAAGGAAGGTCCATCATACATTTCTTATAAATAAGGCACAAGAAAGGAAATAAAAGTGACCAGATTTCCAGTTCAGTGGTCAATATATTGCTGACATTTCCAGCATTATTAATCATAAATGAATCAAGGTTTTGTGTGTTTTAATCATAGTATCCCTATAGTGAAATATAAAAATACTAAAACATACAGAATTTGAAATACATGTATTTTATGATAAGTATACTACAAATAAGTTTACATATTTTTGCCCTAAATAAAATACCCTGCAATAAATACTTTAGTATACTAAACTGCTAAATTGCACTTTAATTGTGCAGAAGTAGTACTGAAGTCCAACTCAAAATGAACAGAAGTATATTTGATTGAGCTAAAGTGGAACTATACTGCAAGTATACTTTAGGTACACTTTAAATATCTTGCTTTTAAAGATTAACAGATCATACAATCAACACTCATTAATAGTGATATTAAACACATTTTAGGCTTCATATTAAGATGCACAAGTAGTTCTCCAAATAAAGTTAAAAAAAATATATATAAGTCTCAAGTTATATGTGAATAAATATGTTGATAGATTTGAACTATACATAGTATGAAATAAATGTATTTCATAGTATGTTTTTTTTTTTTTACTACGTATATCATGCTCTGTCATACTACATAATTATATTTCATCATCATTGGACATTTATAAATAATAAAAACTGTTTCTAATGGTTGGATTTTGCTTTAACCAAAAGTTTTATTTACATGTTAAAAAACAATGCATATTACTATTTAAAAGTAAGTAAGATTAGGTCAGCACGATTTTTTATATTGAAAATATATAAATGCTTTTTTTCTCTGAAGGATACATTTCTAATATTATAAATTATATTTATTTCAATTTATTTACTTCCTATTCATCTACAAATAAAAAAATGTATCACATTATACAATAAAACATTAAGCAGCAACTTTTAAACATTGACCTTTTTCCCCATCTTTGACCAAATTTTAAGAACATAAGCAGATTGTTTAAAATTATTTTTTAAATTTAACTTTAAAAACCTCCCAGCAATTTTCCTCTGTAGTGATACATAGGATTATGCACAATCTCACTCACTCTAAATGTGCATGCCATGTTGTTTGTGTGTGTGTGCGTGTGTGTGTGTGTGTGTGTATGTGTGTGTGTGTGTGTGTGTGTGTGTGTGTGTGGGTGTGCGTGTGTGTGTTTGTGTGCGTGTGTGTGTGTGTGCGTGTGTGTGCTCTATCTCACACTCTCAGCCAAATTACACTTTTAAAGCCTAAATAACTAAAGCATGATTTTTTTCATACAAAATAAAACTTTACATAAACCTCGGCTCATGGTACCCTCTTTAATGAGCTAAAGAGAAACCAAAAAGAGCTTTTTACAATATAGTCTAAATATCATGTTCTGTCCTTTCACAGCTGATAGACAGCTAACAGCCTCAATCATCTTAAGACAGGGAAATAAACTACTTCTGCTCAGTGCTCATCTTTATATATTTTTCTTTTAGATCATTGTAGAAGACACATAAAATCGTCCTCATGGGAACATCTAACGTTTTAGCCTGAATTAATGTGAAATTGCATAACCAGTTGAGCTCCTAATTCTCAGGAAAACTAAAACACCAATTATAAAAATAGACACAGAAAAACAACAACTAGGAAATGGAAACCAAATTGGTAAAGAAACAAAGGAATATAAAACCACAATCCACTCTTTGCAAATCCAATTGTGTGGATTTAGCATTAGCAGAAGCTTAGCATGTTCAGGTCAAAAGGTGATTAATCTGATGAGACGGACACAAGTCTTGCTCTCTCTGTGTCTTTCTACTGATAACACACCATCTCTCAGCATTAGCGCTGATGTGCAGGTCAGTTTAACTTTTAACGCCTCACTGTTAATAGACTGAGGTATCTGTGCTCTTTTAACAGGAAGACAGATGTGTCTAGAAATTGTCTACCTCTAGGAAAAGAGTAAAAAGGGCAAAAGGTACAGATTTTAGTGTTAAAAAGCAGACTCTGATGACTATTTTTGAGTATCAAGCTGTACTGTATATGTAAGTTTAAATATATAAGTGTGCGATGAGTGAGGCATCATATGTGACCCTGGACCACAAAACCAGTCATATGTGTCAATTTTTCAAAATTGAGATTTGTACAAAATCTGAAAGTTGAATAAATAAGCTTTTCAGTTGATGATATTTGGGTGAGATACAACTGTATCTGGACTATATAGAATGGTACAACTAAATCTGGAATCTGAGGGTGTGCATAAAAATCTAAATATTGAGAAAATCGCCTTTAAAACTGTCAAAATGAAGTTCTAATCAATGCAAATTACTATCTAAAAAATGTTTTATTATATTTACGGTAGGACATTTACAATATATCTTCATGGAACATTTACTTTATATTGAAATGATTTTTGGCATAAAGGAAAATTCTATCATTTTGACCCCTACAATGTATTGTTGGCTAATAGCAATACCTGTGCTACTCAAGACTGATTTTGTTGTCCAGGGTCACATATTACAAACTGAAGATAAGATTTAAAGAAACAGTTCACCCATTAAATGCAATTCCTGAAACATGTATGTTTCAAACCCTGACCCATGATTTTTCCTTTTTCCGTGGAACAAAAGGTGTTTAGTAGTTTTGTCCATGTTGCTTTTTTCCATAGCCTACTAATAAAGTGAATGGGGAATGGACTGTTGGCTAAAAAAAAAAAAAAAAAAAAAAAAACCTGAAAAACATTCATATATTCCATTGAATAATTTTTAGTGATATATATATACACACTATTGTCTGGGGTATGATATTTTCATGTTTTTGAAAGAAGTCCTTTACACTCAACTAGGCAGCATTTATTTGATCAAAAATAAAGGAAAATAGTAATTTGTGAAATATTATTACAATTTAAATGTTTTCTATTTCAGGATATTTTAAAATATATTTTAATCATTTGATGGCAAAGCTGAATATTTAAAATATAAATATTTTGTAACTCTGTAAATGATTTTACTGTCATCTTTGATCAATTTATTTTAAAGTTGCATATGATTATTAATTATTTTCTAAAAACAAAACCTTGCTGACAAACCTGGTTTGAATATGCACAAATTGGGGGGGGGGGGGGGTGGTTTCTTGCAAAAGATGCAAGACGTGTTTCCCCGCTGCTCCGCCAGAAAGTGATCTATTTATTTATTTTTCGCAGTTTGGTATAACTACTTTAAACAAGTTGAGAAACTAGTTTAATAACAATAGTAGGTTCAAGCATATAATCTGTTGTCATCTCTAGCGAAAACAGACATGGGCAAGTGTGGTCGCAGCAAAGCCACACACTCATCGGAGGATGCTGACGTGACTTCAGGGTGTACTAGTTCCACTGAGAATTAATCTGCAAACATAGCTCTCCTCCAGGGCATGCAGGGAAACTGAGTCCTTATCAACTGATTTATGTGCATAGATTGACACAGATAGACAGGAAGTCAAAGACTGGCTGGGGTCCATACAGCAGAAAGTGGAATCAAACACTGACACTTCCAGAAAATTGGAACGCTCAGCATCCGACCACAGCGATCGAATAACAAAATTAGAATCCACTAATTTCAACACTTCAAAAACAAGTGGGACAGTTGGATGCCAAACGTGAAGATCTGGAAGGAAGATCCAGAATGAACAATATTCGACTTATCGCATTCGACTTATCGCATCGCATTACCGATCACATTCCTCAGATTCAGACTCCAGCAGGAGTAACAACAAACCCCGATCTAATTAATGATATAATTAGAAATAATTGAATATTTGTTCATGTGTGTTCCTGCGGCTCAATTGTAGAGCACTGCATTAGCAGTGCAAAAGGTCTTCGGTTCGATTCCCGGGGAACACACATACTGGTAAAATGTAAAGCCAGAATGCACTTTAAGTCACTTTGGATAAAAGCATCTGCTAAATGTAAGTGTAAATATTTCAGTTCCCTATATACATACAAAGGAGTTGATTATCGCCTTGCCTTTGATGCTTTTTTTAAGTGAGCTGACCATACCCACTGCTGACTCTGCTGATCAGATAGAGGAACTCATTACTATAGAAGGCTATCAAGTTGATGCAATGTGGTAAATGGCGTTTTATAAAACTTGTGGTCCCCACTATGATTGACATGTACTTTTAATCTTTTGATACACTCCCTCAAACACTAAACCAGGCCTCTATTTCTTTAATTGTAAAGAAATTAAAGACCCTTTAAATTGTGCTTCTTACTGCCCCATCAGCCTTTTTAATGTTGACTTTAAACTCTTATTCAAAACTGCTGGCATTACAGTACGTCTCGAATACATTTTACCATCCAGCATTTTCCCGGACCAGGCTGGGTTTATTATAAATAGGCACTTCTTTTTTTAATATTAGAACAATGTTTAACATTGTATACAATCCCTCTTCCTCTGTTGTCCCAGAAGCTATAATTTCATTAGACGCAGAGATAAAAGAGAAAGCTTTTGACTAGGTGGAGTGGAAATATCTGTTTTTTACATTAAAGAGATTTTGGTGAGAAATTTATTTCATGGTTGAAGTTACTTTATTCTGTCCCCCAAGCTTCTTTCAGGACCAATAACACTCGCTCAGGATACTTTTCCCTCCACTGGTCTACTCACCAGGGATGCACCCTAAGTCCAGTTCTCTTTGCCATTGCTATTGAGCCCCTCTCTATTGCATTGTGGTCTGACCCATCTATATTGGGCATAAAAAAATTAGGCACAGAACAAAAGGTGTCATTGTGTGCAGATGATCTTCTTCTTAACATTTCAAATTTTGGCAGCTCTGAATACTTTAAAGTAATTTGGGCTGATCAGTGGTTATAAGTTAAATCTGAGCCAGAGTGAGTTTTTTGTCACTAAACTCTGAAGCTAAAAACTACCCGTTACATAACTTTTCATTTAGGATTGCATAGCATAGATTTATGTACCTTGGAGTCTGCATCATGGATAAATTTAAAAACCTCTTTAAATGCAACTTTGCTAACATGCTACTCCAAATAGCAAAATATTTTGAGCACTGGCCACTGCTTCCCCTGTCTCTGCCAGAGAGAATCAATTCGGTTAAAATTAATATCCTCCCAAATTTTCTTATTACTTTCAATGCATCCCCATTTTTATTACTCAACACAGTCGATACTCTGATTCTAAGATTCATCTGGAATAAATAAGTCCATACAATTCATAAAACATTCATTTAGAGATCCAAAATACTTGGGGGTATGGCTTTACCTAATTTACAGTTTTATTATTGGGCTTCAAATATTATGGTCATCCATTACTGGTTAAATCAAGATCACTTTCACAATCTATCTGGGTGGCTTACCAAGGAAGCTACATCATGTTTGCCTACTTTCATTGGCAGCTTAATAACATGCTCCCATTAAATGATCATCTTCTCCCTATACCAAAAATGTAATTGTTAAAACTACTTTGAGAATTTGGAGGCAATTTAGACATTATTTAAGATTTTAGCAAATTTGTGCCTTCCCACCATCACTGAGGGATAGGACTTTCACCCAGTGGTCAGCACTGGGTATTATAACATTTAGGGGTCTATATACTGTATATAGATAATGTCTTTGCATCTTTCCAGCAATTATTAGAAATAATGTGAATTACCAAGAATTTTTTTTTTTTAAGGTATTTGCAAGTCTGCAATTTTGTTTGGGACATATACCCTCAGTTTCCTAAACTCCCTAGTACGACTCCTTTTTCAAACCTATTCATAGTATTAAGGGCATGATTTCATATCTATATAAAGCAATTTGCACCTTGCGTGAATGCTCACTTGCATCTATTAAATCTCAGTGGGAAGAGGACATAGGAGAAAATATTTCAGAAGAACAATGGGAAAATATCCTATACCATGTACACTCCTCTTCCTTCTGTGCCAATCACGGTCTGATTCAGTGTAAAATCATTCATCGCACCCACTGAACCAAAGTTAGACTTTTACAAAATGTATCCCGATGTGGATTCCACATGTGACCGCTGTCACCTAGCTCCTGCAACTGCTTTGTTGTTTTGTTCTTGCCCATCTCTACACAATTATTGGTCCCAGATCTTTAAAACATGTTCTGAAGCTCTCAAAATTCAGATTAAACCTCTGGCTGTTACATTTTCATTTGGTACACTTTCTCTATTGCCTGAACATACCCAAATGAAAGACTCACTTTTGTAACACTCCTGGTGAGACGTTTAATTTTACTAAATTTGAAATCACCTACACTACACCGCATTCTTTCAGGATTAAAGATTTTGTTGTTAAACTAGAGAAAATCAGACACACAATGAAAGGAATTTCTGGTAATTTCAAGATTTGGGATCCTTTTCTAGATTGTTTAGGATAGTAAAATGTTTCTAAATACCCAAGTACTGTATATTACTCCTCTGGCAGTAACCCTTTCCCTCCCCTGAGGTATAGATTACTAGTCTACTTCATCTTGAGCATCATTTTCTTATACCTGTGATGTTTATGTGCATATTTGTTTGGATGACCAAGTTTCTATGGCCCTCTATTTATTTATTTAACTGTTTTTTTTTCAGAGTTGCTGTTTATTTGTGTAGAAATAAGTACATATACATGTCATCAATCATTCTTCAGTCATTCCATATCTGTAATTGTATGGTGTTGGAGAAAATCTAAATAAAGTGAGAGAAAAAAAAGAATATGCACAAATAGAAATGAGACAGTGACAACTCCAACTCAGTTCCTCAAACAAAGTTATCATATTGCTTTAGAAGACTTGAAGTATACAACATGAGTCATATGACGTTTTTAGGGTTTATATTTAGTCACTTTTGATATATGGAAATGACAAGATTGTCTGTTCTGTTTTTGTATTACATTAAAGAATTTCAATCGCACAGCTTTGGAACACACGACCAGAGATACATAACAGAATTTTCATTTTTTGAGTGATGTATTCCTTTAATTCCCACAGTCTGGCTTAAAAAAAAATCCCTCTGCTTTTCTGCTGATTTAGTGGTGTGATTAAACAGAAGCCGAATGCGAAATACCAATCGAGTAAACAGTTGCTCTAGAATTCATGTGTGCGTGCAATCAGATCTGCAAAATAGGAACAAACACACACAATTCTCCAAAAGGCTTTCACACTCACACATTTCTCTCATTTCTTTCATAGTATAAAAAATATTGATAATGTATTTTGTCGCTAGAGTTCCTGAAGCAAAACCCATTGAGAAGGACTGTTATAAAGGAGGATATGTTTTCTATTAGGTCCCTGTGTTGCAGAGATATAACCAGAGCTCTTGGTCTCTGCAGGAGGAGCTTGAGTGGCATGACTGTTAACGTGTTATGACACTTCGGAAAGCCGCTGTACCCTGCATATGATGACTACAGACACAAGCCTCTCTGCAGAGAAAGGGAGAGAAAATAAGGAGAAAGGGATAAGGAATAGGAGAGGTAAGAGATGGAGGGATGAGTCGGAAGATAAAGGAAGAGAGGAGGGTGTAATAGTCTTTTGTTTCCCGTGGCTGTTGGGTTTCAAAGCAGCTCTCGTGACATCATTACCCCGTTTGTACTGTACACCTCTCAGTCTGTCCCCGCGGCTATAGCTTTCATCATGGCATCCAAATGCCCCATAAAACCCAAGGACACAAACTGACAGAAATGCACGCACACGCTTTCTCGCACTCTCGTTCTTTAAAATGCAAACATATATGCAGAGTCGGAGAGGAATGAATAGCGAGGGTTAGAAAGTCCGAGCTTTTTCGAAGGCTGCAAATGTTCATTTCAATTCTCAGTTCTCATGACTAGTCTGCCATACTTCCATAGCGAAGAACAAAACCTGAGAGGAAATGCAGTTAAAACGCCAAATGTGGAATTGTTCTAATACAAAGGTTTTGCACATGAAAAGCTCTTTGTAGGTTCTCTACTTAACATCAAAATTCAGGAATAATGTGAGAGAAGTGTTTGGTAAGAATGCTACTGTGTGTTATTTATGATTCTCTCAGATGGTGGGAACATATTACCATAACAAAAAATGTATATCAAGAGACTTGATACATAACTCTCGGCTTGCATGTCTACAATGCTCTAGCTCTTATTTTGTGTTCCATTCAAAGTCGGATGTGGGATACTTGATATCTTCGTCTTCCAACCATTTTGAGTTTTGTCGTCGGATACTCACAAGATGAATACACGCAATGCATTTGCTAGTATTTGTTTTGTAAGTGTAAAGTTCCGTCATACAAAAGCAAAACACAGTAACAATAAAACTAGGAAAATGGCTTGATACTAATTTTCACGAACTGTTTTCTCTGAATTTTAGTTTCAGATCACAGTCTAAGAGATCCAATATTAGACAACGAATTTGACAAGTTGTTGTCTTATTTCATGGTAGTGCAGAATCATTAACTGAATATCATATACTACACCAGCATCTCAACTAAAGGTGCAGTCACATTCACTATTGTTTATCTATCATTCAATTGGAATCCACACACTCAGGAATTTCGAAAGATTTTCACAGTGGTTTCAAGTTGACAAAGAGGATTCATATTAACAAACAAAAAATGAAATTTTATGTGTGAATGTGTCTTACCATCATCATACGTTTAATTTACTGATGTAAATCTTTGAATGTGTCTGTTGTAACATTCTTTCACATAGGTTAATTTTGTTGTTATAAACAACGCCCAGTTGGCCCTGGATTTGCACATCGTTTGATACTGAAAGATGGCGCGGTCCCAGCAATAAAAGATCCCGGTCACGAAACCCGAGGTGGTACAGTAAGTGAAACTGCATCAAATTTCTGTGTTTTGCTGACAATCGGTGCTTAAGTGCTCGTGACTCTTTACCTCCAGGAGCTCAGCTGTTTTCGGAGAGAAGCTGTATCTTTCTTTAAAAAAAAAATTAAAACTAAAGACTATTTGGGGATATGAAGGATGAAAAGCTACTCTATATGTACTCGAGATTAACATAAGATTGGGCAAAACTGTATGTGTTATGTCCCCTTTAATGACATTTGAGATCCCAGTGTGACATGACTTATAGCTGCGATCATATTTTTACAGTCTGAATAGCAACAATTGCAACGGAGTATTATAAATCACAATGTGCACCTAACTTAACTTAGGCTAAATGTTTGCTTTCACACAGATAAGAAAAAGAAGTTATATTTTCCAAAACAAAGATTAAAAACACAAAGTGGATGTTTTTCAAATGAGCATCATGTAAACAAAATAAATATGTTAACTTGGCCACTGGTCTAAAGCATTTCAGCCTGTTTGCAATGTTTCATTATCTGCTGAGTTGTTTAGCCGAGTTGGTGAATGCTGGGGATTATTTTATTGTAGTATATACTAAAGCAGGTTTGACTGAAGTACTGAAATTTAATTAAGAGCCCCATGAAGGGAAATTGATCAAACAGACCTGACAACAAGTGCAAGCAGCTGTGACAGCTATGAAGGTCTATGTAATTACATCAAATTTATACTGAACACAAAATGACTTGCTTCTAGTTTGAGTCTTCCGATGCAAAATCTGGTACACTGTTTATGCAAAACCGAAAACCTATTATGCATGAAACATCAATGACTTCATTAAAAAATAAACAAAAGTATATATATTTATTTCCTTATACAGTCAATGAACCACATGCAATTGATAACTGATGTCGATTCTTCACCTCATCTTCCCAAGTTGAATTGCAGATTGAAGACAAAGTATCAGGAAGCACCACAATGCTTTTATCACTAAATAGCGATTTAGCCTAATGAGATTCACAAGTCTCCCCAATGAGGTGTGAAATCAAGAATTTATAAAAAAAAAAAAAAAAAAAACAATTGGTAAATGAGTTTTAAATTTTTGTTGCAAACACGGCAGTGAGCTGCGTTCGTAATTGCCAAACAACTCAAAACAACCGATTAGCAGAGACACGCTGACTTTGATGAGTTTAACTTGTTTGCATTGACTCCTGAAAGTTTTTGTGCATCACAAGTGCCACCACTGCAGAGAAAATAATCATTTCATAACCTAGATAACACCCTGGAACATGGGGAGAAAAGAAGCGACTAATCATTTTTCGCAAATGAGGTAATTATTTTGGGTTAATGGACTGAAATGCTTAAAGCCAAGAGGCCTTGCTGTCTAAAACACTGCCACATTTTTCGGATTGTTATGACTCATTTATAATTTAATCATGAAAACAACTCATTAACATTAATTTGAATAATGAATAGTTCCAAGTGGTACATATGATATAATTTCGGCTAATTATAATTATTAAGCAAGCATTTAAATGGCCTGTTACATTCGGATACAATGGAAAGCGCTGTTTAACTTGGTCTCAATGGTAATTTTTTATTTAGTCAATTTATTTTAATGACAACTCTACAGACGCCATGAATGCGCAAATCATCTGCTCTTCCGTTTTTTCTCATTCTAAGATCCTGACACAGCCTTACCAAACAAAATATAGCTAATATGAAGCACGTACATGCATGCAAAATAATAATCTACCTAAATTACCATGTCTTCATCCCTCTCATTCACTCCCATTGACTCAGTATCCGTGGAGACACAGCTGAGCCGATGCTCTTTGAAGTCTTCCTTCAGGCTCCTTCAAATATCACCCATTTTGTGGAAGCAATTGAATTTTCCTTGGCAGTGGTGTGTTAAACATTAACCCCGGCAGACCTATTGATAGTCCGAACGCGATGCCCCGAGTTACTGTTCCTTTCTTCCCAAACTCCAGCCCCAGTTCCCAGAGCACAGTCAGTGTATTGGATGGGCTTTAGAGTCTGGATTCAGTGAATATTAGAGCTCTTTTAAAAGGACTTCAGTTAGAGCTGAGCGATGATACTTTTAACATCAAAAAGCTGGGGCGCTAAATCCGTTTTTCTGGCAGGATGGACAGTGTGTGGCCTTTAGAGATCCAACAACAGAAAACCACTCTGCATAATGGTGTGAGCTGCAAAGTGTTTAATACCCACAGGTCAGTTTTCAGGTCCTGTGATGATTCCATTTCTTTGGTTACATTGGATTACATTTGACTGGTCCACATGAAGCAATGGGCAAAATGACAGCCCAATACTTGTTTTTCTAAACGATGTTACAATTTTCATCACTCAACACCCATGAATTCATGTACTATATCAATGCGGACGGGACTACAGAGGGTTTCTAGATGTGGGCTTTAAATGTGATGTTGTGGTGTGCATCATGTATGATGTATCTTTTAATGATCTTTTAATTTCAGCAATCAAAGGCATCTGCATTTGGACAGGATTAGATATCTCAGAGGACCTTCAAGTTTGCGGAAAAACAGGAGGCAATTTGCTCTGGAATTCGGAGAAACACAAATTTCTCTAACACTCTATGAGAAAATTAGTCCCATCTGGTAGGGCTTATGATGGGGTTGCAGAAACCGATCAAGTGGGCGAAAAAAAGCAATAAATTCATTATTCATCAGTGTTATTTTAGTATTATTTATATAGTATTATGTGATTAATTGCAGATATATATATATATATATTAAGGATTTAATATTGTGTGTGTGTGTGTGTGTGTGTATTTCAGTTACTGAAAAGTGGTTTTTAATAGTTTTTGTTTTAGTTAACAATGACACTTTTATTCATACCCCATGCTGGGAACATAAATGTTTATTTTATTATCTTTTTCATGTTATTCTTCTCAAATCTGTATTTTACTCTACATGCCTAAATATAATAAAAATGTACAGTTTACTTAAATGTCAATATATCACACCTCACAGTGTGATGAGAAAACATACCCAAATCATAAACCATAAACCTCATAAAACAGAGAAGCAGCTCATACAGAGCATCACCAGAGAAGTGTTCCCTAAACTTCATTCTGAAAGAGGTGCTTGGGTTCATGCAGCTATTGTTGGAGCACTATGCGTGTGTCTCCGTGCAATGTAACAGTAACTAAGGCTTCAAAAAAGCCACTGATTCTTTTGCTACAACTCACATAACAGCTTCCTAGCATTCCTCACTGCAGTCAGGCCGGCTGCCATAGCGACGGTAAAATCAAAGACTCAGCATCACAAAGGTTAGTCTGATCTCTCTTAGACAATGATGTGAAGCTGACTTCACAGTGTGTGTGTCCGACATGGACTGTCTCCTGTATCCTCTAATCCTGTTCTCTGAGCTTCCTACCTGCCAGCATGAGTCTCCAGTTCTATTAGACACAGACAGCAGACAGGCTGATGGGAACTGTGATCATGAGACGTCCTCAAAACTACTGCAGCTAACAGACAAAATCGGAAAATAATCCTTTGTGTCTGTTGACTCAAAGCTGCTATTTCTCTATTGTTATATAATTATATTTTTTAACTAATATGTATGTTGTGTGTGTGTGTGTGTGTTTGTTTGTTAAAAAACCTTTAATGCATGGCAAACCGTTGATTATCCTGCTTATTAAAAGGTAATTTGCCAAGTCATAACTAGTTTTGCTATTTACAGTGCAATATAGGACCAAATGGGTAAAGATTAAAAAATTTATATTTTCGTTAGTTACGAAAACAGTTAGCGCTAGCATTCTGCCCACTTCAAATCAGTGCAGTAAGATCACATTTATTTGAGAAAGAGATGACTGTTGTGTGTGCTTTACTTGAATGCATCTGCACATCTCTCTCTACAAACACTGAATTACTTCAAAAACAGCGCTACCTCATTGCTGAGAAATATAATGTAACGATATTCAACGGCTAGCCATGCATTAAAGGATTATAAATGCTCTTTGTGAAGGCAAAGTGCTTCGCGTCGGGCGGTTCTTTACCTCCACGTCGTGCATTTAAAATCCTTTAATGCATGGCTAGCCATTAATTATCCATTAATATATATGGTCCATTCTACAGAATTGGTCCAAAGTCAGAGTTGGAAACAACTTGAAAAACATGTCTTGAAAAAATTTTCTTACAAATTTTTTTTTCATTTAATAGATATACACATATGGAGGAACAGACACCCATAGTTTCCCTTATTCATGCTACTCTAGCACTTATAAAACATTCTTTTATAGACTATTTTCTTTTATCTACTGATCTAATTTTAAAGTTAGTAAATGCTGGTATGATAGCATATTAATCTCAGATCATGCTGCAGTTTCATTTACATTAAACTTTCCCAATTTTTCATGCAGATTCCCAAGTTGGCGCTTACATATAACTTGGTTGAGAGACCCCCGAATTTTTGTAGTTCATTGATAAACAGATAGATTATTATTTTGAAAAAAAAAAACACAAATCAAACATATGCTTCAGTCAGGTGGGAAATTTTTAACAATATTTGTGTAATTTACAAGATTTGTATTTTGAAACTAATGATTCTTTGTAAAAGGCAAAAAGTTGACCATACTCATTTCATTTAAGGATTCATTACTTTGAATATACATTAAACCAAAAACTATCATAACATTTAAGTTGATAATTCAGTATACTTTATTTTTGACAAAACATCCCATTTTTCGGTAGCGACTGCACATTTTCGGTAATGACAATAATGCTTTGGTAATGACAACATTACATCACAGAATTTTAACTTACATACTAAAACTCTCTCTCAAAAAAATAAAATAAATAAATAATAAAACAAATAAATAAATAAATAATGCATAACTGTACTTACATTTTTTGCTCTGTTCCCACAAATGAGGATTATGAGTCCCTTTTTTGTCACTACCGAAACAATGATGACATTAGTGGTCGACCGATATAGTTTTTTTGACAGCCGATGGCGATACAGATATATTGGAAAGCAGGGATGCCGATATAAAGCCAATATATATTTGAAATTTGAAATCATAAAATAAACATACTTCAGATGACAAAGTATTTTTCACAAATAAATAAATATAAAATAAAAATATAATTACAATGAAGTAAACACTGTAACCAACAGGGCACTCAGTATTCTGGGAAATTTGTGTGAATTGGGAATCATATTTTTCAAATAAAGCCAGGGTAACACTCATTTTACATACAGCACACAGTGAAAATGACATGAATATGACTCTGGGCAAATACTCTGGCATAAAGCACAGAATAATTTGAAATCACGAGCTTAAAGTTTAAAGAATTCAATTCACACGGAATGACCATCACACAGAGAACACGCGATCATGCAGTTCACATGCACACTTCACAAGATCTCACAGCTGGATTCAACTGAGTTTGCAAGGTTTGTGAAATTAAATGTTTATTAGGCAATCAAAGATTTGTTTAAATTATATAAACGCGTGTTTGCTTAATGCTGAAGGCAAATGAGAAAGTATTATAATGTTTGCCTTTCTATTACTAATAATATATAAGCAATCGTTATAATACTTTCTGTATTCATTAATTCCTTTGTTTAAACGTTCTATCGGATTATTAGAAATACTTCTATCTGTATTAGAACTGTTAACGATGACAGCGAACAAGAGGGAGAATGTGAGCACTGTGTACTCTGGCGTTCTCAGCAGCGTCAAAATAAAAGTCCCACCTCAAACACATCGGCCAAGTAGAAATATTTATCGGCCGATGTATGGGCTTTGGAGATATATCGGTCGACCACTAGATTAAATTTTTTGGTCGTGACTGTTTTGGTAGTGACAATTTTGTGGAGAAAAAAAAAGAAACGCCAAAGATGTCGACTACCGAAATACCACGAAATGTTTTGATAGTGACAATTTTAAATACTTTTGAACCTAGATCAAAGATGCTAATCAGCACATAGCAGTTCTGAACAGTCAAACACATATAAAAACGAAATGTTATGGAATAACAAATAATATAATAATAAACAAATAAATTATGTTTATATATATATATATATATATATATATATATATATATATATATATATATATATATATATATATATATATATATATATATATATTTCCTAGTAAAGCATCTCAAAATAATAAAGGAAATGGAATGGACTGACAAATAAACTGCAGATATTTGTTTTTTGTTTTTTCTTTCAGTCTAAGGTGCTGGAATGCTGTAATGGATCATTCTCGGTCAATTTAACCCTCAGGTAGGTGTGTATATGTGTGTTTGTGTTTTGGCTGGCAGTTAATTAAAAATCTCTTTCAGTGTGCTTCGGCTTACATCAGGTAGATGTGAGATGTTCTTTCTCTCACAAGACTGTGGGTGTGGGAGGCTGTGGAGGTTCAGCACATTTAGGTTTACAGTCGCCTGATCAAATCCTTTGGCACAACAGCTGCTCTGCCACTAAATTTCAGACTTTCAAAGGCAGTTATAAAACTATGAGAGAGAGAGAGTGTGTGTGTGTGTGTGTGTGTGTGTGTGTGTGTGTGTGTGTGTGTGTGTGTGTGTGTGTGTGTGTGCACCCAGATGGGGTACTGAAAAAACTACAACTACTGCTGTACTACATTCATGACTCCAAATTAAGGACTTATCCACGCTTCCCAATTTCTAGAAAATCAGTAATTACAGATACAGAAACATCTGCTTTTGGAAACCTCATTGTTGACACATTTTTAACTGATAATATTCAAATATCACTTGACGCAACACTGTACTTGTGTGATGTCAGATACGAGTGGATGAGCACATACTACCATCTGGAATCTATAGCGAGTGCTAAAGGTGAACATGTAATTCAATTTTACAAGGTTTCAGGTTCTTCATCTTTGTTATCTTACTCTCTTTTTCTCTAACAAAGATCGAAACTGTATATTTGTTGAAGCAATATATATATACTAAAGCAGATACCAGTGTCTCAAAACAACTTTCAATTGTTAAACTTTGGCTGTTTTTTAAATCAACAGTATTACTCTATAACATGCCTTTATGAAATTCATTATGAAATATGCAAAACACTATATAATAATAAGTACAAAAAGGTGCATGCATAAATAAAGAAAAAACAAATAAAAAGGAGTGGTATTTGCCAACTCTAATTTATTATAATAGTCCGATATATAGTTTCCCTTTCATGAACATCAGGAATGAAAGATTAAAAACACAACTGGTTTGAAGACAGAAAACAAGGCTTTTTCTTCATACATTTAAACTTGAACTCATCCCTCAAAGACTTGGGAGACTTAAGCAGACCTGACAAAGCATATAGTATGCGGATATAGCGCATAGTCTGGCTTTGACAGAGCATTCTGGGAATATTCGGGGAGTAAATATTTCTGTACACTGGAGCAATATACAATATATATTGTATATGGAATAAATGGCTGATTCACTGGGATTGCACTATTCAGAGGAGAAGGAAATACAACTCACCTGATTTACTCTCCCTTTTTACTCATCCTTGTCCTCGCTGTGTTTAATTCTTTCCTCATTTCCTCCATGCAGGACATCTGTTTCACTGAAATACAAAAAAAATTAATAAATAAAAAAATAGACCAAAATGCACGTTTTAAAAATAATATTGCACGTCAATTTGAAAACCCTGAATTTGTTCCCTGGAAATTTTTATAAGGTCATTGTACATGTTGTTATTTCAGCTAGCAGAAAGATTTTTACAGAGCAATGGATATGTCAAAATGAGGATATAATTCTGTTTGTTTTTTTTGTTTTTTTCAAGTTCATTTAAGATTGAGAAATTAATTATAAATATATACTTCTCAATATACACTAGCATTAAAAAGTTTGGGTTTCAGTACATTTTTCCCCCTTTTTTTTTTTGAAAGAAATTAATATTTTTATTCAGCAAGGGCACATTAAGGAGACATGCATGATGTTGCAGTTTCAATAAAATTCTGCTCTTTTGAGCTTTATATTTATCAAAGAACCTTTTTAAAATTACATTTTAATGTTGTTTACTAATATATTAAAATAGTAACAGTTAATTGGGATAATATTTCACAATTTTACTATTTCACTGTATTTTTGGATATAATAAATGCAGCCTTGATGAGCATAAGAGATTTCTTTCACAAAGAAAAAAAAAATCTTATTGACCCCAAACCTTAGAATGGTATTGTATAGTAGCATTATTTTATAGAATATAAATATAGAATATAATATATAAAAAATAATTTTTACAATTTGGATTGTAACTATAATCTTTAATATTTAATCTACAGACTACTATATAATCTATACTCTGACAATAATATGTATTCTTAGTCTAAAATATCATTTGCTCATGACAATAAAAGTAGGGTACAAATAAGATAATAATGAATAGGCCATAAGCAAGTTTTGGTGCATATTGTATCCCCTTCCCTTGTGAGACGTTTGCTATGCCCCTGCACACAAACCATTACAATTATTTATATAACAATTTAATGATTTATGAGGCTCTCTGTGGGTACTAAGGACCTTATTATAAATATGTGTGACTGTACTGTATGTGTTTGTGTATGCTTACACTTTTACTAGTATAACACAAAGATGAAATGTTAAGGTTGATGTTATGATGTTTACATTTTCACATGCTCTGCTATCAGGCATCGAAGCAAAGCAGTTTTACATTGACCTAAAGTAATGACCTAAAGTTATTCACACAGGTGAGTCGACCATGAATAAATTCACGTAGCTTTGAACATTTGAGCGATTTCAGTGGTTTGGTGCTCTATTTATTCATATAGTATTCATGCATGTGTGTTTGTGAGTACAGCAGAAGGCTGTCTGTGGGCTAGACTTGCACAGTGAGAAAATCAAAGCAACAAACTGACAGTTCAGCTTCCAAATGCTCTCGCCAGGGACAGAAGTGAAGGGTAAAAACATGAAAGCGATAGGCAGACAGAAAAAGAAAGCACACACCATCCAGAAAAGAACTAGTGGAGTATGGACTTTTCCCATAAAAGAATCAGTTTATCATCCTACTATACAAAATAATATTTCACATTTGATTTTTTTTTTTCAATGTAAAAATTTTGCTTTAGTTTCTTTATAGGTTTTAACAATGAGTGTAATGTGTGAAGTGGAAAACCCGGAGTGGAACTAAAGCAGAGCAGAACACTCTCACTCATGAGTGAGTCACTTCATTCCACTCACTGTTTCAGACCTTCTGTCACTTTGTGCACTGATGCTTTGGCTTCTTTAGCAATTAACTATATTGTGGGGGGTAAAAAACTATAAAACATCAACTGCAGTTCTTAATATCATCCTAGCTGCACATTGTTCATGCAGTGGCCTACTTCAGCAGGATAATGCACCCTGACACACTGCAAAAACTGTTCAGGAATGGTTTGAGGAACATGACAGAATTCAGGAAGAATTCAAGGTGTTGTCTTGGCCTCCAAATTATGAACACTAAATGAACACTTCATAAATATGTAACAATGAATGACAACATATGCAGATGGATAGTGGATGTTTGGTGTTCCCAAGGTGAGATGGAGGATGTGCTAAACAGATGGTGGTTTAAGTTAGGAGGAAGTAGAGGAGCGAATATGGAATAACCAGCTTTTTTTCCTCTGTTTTTATTTTATAAAGGAACTACTACAGCTACAGGAACTACAGCTGTCAAGTTTACCACATGATTGTTTAATTGAAGGGATAATTAATTAATTAATTAATTCTCATGTCCTACCAAACCAGTAAGAGCTCTGGGCCCGGTTCCCCAAAACGTTCTTATCGCTAAGTAGTTCTTAACCTATTCCTTAACCTCTCTCTTAACCTTATGGCACAATTCCCGACACGTTCGTACGCTAAGTATATCTTCTGTAAGTCACACTTTCGTAAGGTTGGTCAGGACCCGGTTCCCCAAAACGTTCTTATCGCTTAGTTCTTAATCTATTCCTTAACCTCTCTCTTAACCTTATGGCACGATTCCCGACATGTTCGTACGCTAAGTATATCTTCTGTAAGTCACACTTTCGTAAGGTTGGTCTGGACCATTCGTAAGGTCTCTCTTAGCGTTGTTTGAGCTCAAGACGCTACTGTGCAGCAGTCTTTAGAAATCAGCGCAGCGCAGTACAAGGCAAACTATGGTATGTTTACAATGTTGTGGCTCAACAATGATTTTATGTTATGGACATTTTAAGACTCAAAATAAATTATGTTCGCAATGGATACAGGCCTATTTATGAAGATGACTTTATGTGGTATCAGAACTCATATGGTGGTAATTAGCCTAGGCTTTTTCATAATGTAATTGGCAATCACTTTTGATAATTAAAATCTGGCAAACAATTTGGCTCTAAATGGCTAAGATCTATAAATGGGTAAGCATGGTGGTGTCCAGTAAGCGACCAACTATGGCAGCGATCCAACGTGTCCTTGTATTGAATCAAAGACGGAGCCGGAAGCAGAGCCGTTTAGTCCATGTCAATTTTTTTTATTCGGCAAAACTTAAGCCCTTTTGACATTTTGCCTGACGTGGCTATATTAAAAAAATTCGCCTCCCAAGACAGCTCATTATGGAGCTGCTGGACCTTCTCAGACCTGCGCTTGCCAGGCAAACGCAGCGGAATTTTGCTTTAAGCCCTGAAGCCCAACGCTACTTTTTTTTGTTTAGTTTTTTTGCTACAGAGAGATTCATCGAGGTCGTGGGAGAGGGCTACGGCCTAATCAAGACCTCGTGTGGAGGTGCGTCCACACTGTCACCAACGCCCTCCTGCGCCATGCCGGGGATTACATCCTGGTGGATGGCACACTCATCCCTATCGCCAATCCATCAGTGATTGATCAGGCGTAGGCTACTTATCGCGAAAGGGATACGCGGCCATAAACGTGCAGGTTATAGTGGACCATAGGGGTGTGATCTCCGACCTGGTGGCAAGGTCCAGCAAATCTTTAAGGTTCTTTGACAAGAGGCTTGGTGCCCTTTTTTACGTTGCTTCCCCAGCATATTTTGTATCTAACTCTCTCTCTCTCTCTGTTCATTGTAGATAGGTTGCTTTTTATTGAAAACATAAACCAATTGCAATCAATACCGCATTAAACAGAAGTAACTGCAGCTGCTTGCCAATCAATTCTGACTGTAAAGTACCTTACCATTAATATAAAAGTGTATTATATAATTTTTATAAGTTGTTAAACCCATGTCAAGAAGCGGCATAAGTGGCACAACGTGATAAGGAGGGTGGATGATTAGTGAGGGATCCCCGGTTCGTCTAACCGTCACAAAATATCGTGGACATAAGAGGCAGCGTGCTAAGAAGCTTCCTAAGGTACACTTCGGGGAACACACTTAGGAACATAAACAACTTTGGTAAGATATATCTTTCGAGGTCTTCTTAGCGCGCTAAGAGTGAGCGTTATCGGGGAACCGGGCCCTGGACCATTCGCAAGCTCTCTCTTATCATTGTTTGAGCTCAAGACATAGTCACCGCCACTGTACAGCGGTCTTTAGAAATCAGTGCATCGCAGTACAAGTCAAACTATGGTATGTTGACAATATTGTGGCTCAACAATGATTTTATGTTATGGACATTTTAAGACTAATAATAAAATTCAGCACCATTACTTGGGACAGCGCCTTTGTAACGTCGGACGTAAGAGGCAGCATGTTAAGAAGCTTCCTAAGGGACACTTCGGGGAACACACTTAGGAACATAAACAACTTTGGTAAGATATATCTTTCGAGTCTTCTTAGCGCGCTAAGAGTGAGCGTTATCAGGGAACCGGGCCTTGTTCATTTTGGAAAACAAATCAAGATATTTTGATGAAATCTAAATATTTCTTACCCTAGTGGTACTCTCATGTTTGAAGCATTGATGTCACATGGAATATTTTAACAATGTCCTTGCTACCTTTCAGGCCTTGAATGTGATAGTTTGTTTCATTGCAGGGTCAGAAAGCTTTAGGATTTCATAAAAAATATCTTAATTTGTTTTCCGAAGATGAATGAAAGACTTGCAGGTTTGGAACAACATGAATGTGAGTAATTAATGCCTGAATTTAAATTTTTGGGGAAACTATCCCTTTAATTATAGTATATTGGAATATTGGAGTAAGAATATTGGAGTCAGATATACTGGGGTTCCCTAGGAGTGTGCAGGAACTTGTATACCTTGAGGTTAAATATGGATGCAAAAACACTTTAGTTTCTAAGAACATTCCAAATGACTGGAACAAGCCAATAAATCACTTCTATTGATTAATGCTCACAACCACCAATCACATTGTTATGCCGCAGAAGACATAAGTATGTATGGCAGTGTCATGAATAGGAAAAGCTCCATCTCTCTTTCTTTTTCTCTCACTCTCTCTCTTTCCATCTTTCATTCAATCTATCTATCTGTATGTCTTTCTCCCATTGTCCTTCTGTCTCACTCTCTTTTTTGCCCCTGCTGTTGGGAGCGATTTCAATTTCACGCTCAGCTGGGACACATCATCCACTCCAGCTTCACACCTCCCCGTCAGCATGCTGTGGGCTCCCACCAACAAGTTCAATCAACATCAACAACACATGGTATGCATGGAAAGATGAACACCTATTTATTTGCATATGGCTATTATACACACTAGGTGGCTGGTGGTGTCTCACAAATGTGGTTATAGATGAACGCATGACAGCCTAAATAGACCTTAAGTCTTACAAATATCTTGAAGGTCAGGCTAAACCTGAAGCCTGGGAAAATATGTTGAGAACCTATGAACAGTTCACATAAGAAAGAGAAAGGCAGAAAATCTGAAATAAATTGTTAAAGGAGAGATACTATCTACATACTATATAAACAGGCAGCATGTGAGATTAGAATAGGATTAGTATGTCCCATCATACATTGGAAATAGTAAGGCAAAGGTGCCCAGATGGCTTCCAATTTTCTGTGGATTTTCAAAGTGTACATCTGTGCATGATTTTATCTTCCATAAATCCTTTAACTATATATAAACACTTTCCTCTCAATAACAATACACTTACATAAAGGGAGAATGTGAGTAGTTATTAAACCTGAACTTCAGTGAATATGTTTTACAGTGTATATTCATATTGGAAAATACATTTTTGAAAACACATACTCTAAAGTCAAAACGGAGCATGTTGTCTCACATCATCAATCTCTCTGCCCCACATCCATTTTTCTCCATTTAAACTCTCACCCTGGCCCCTGAGGAGATCTGGAAAACTGATACACTCTCAATGTGTTTTTAATGAGGATTGTAAATTAACTTTAACATTGCCCTCAGACTAAAGTGGAGATTGCATTTCAGTAGGCATGTTTAGAGACAGTCGTGTCTGAAAAGGTGTCCGTCGCATTAGTGAACCTTATGACTTCACTAAAAAACTCACTCTTATGCCATGACACTGTCACTCTCATTCATATTCACAAGATCCTCATGAATTATCACAAGATCCTCATGAATTATGCATCATTATGCAAAAATAAGGACTAAAAAGAGTGGAGAATGAAATTGGCTGTGATCTATGCAGAATATATAGAAACAGATATAGGATGGATAGAAAAAGAGAGTGTTGGGAGAATAGGGTGACAGGAAACAGAAAAACACCTTATCTGAAATCTACAGTGCTGTGGTGTTATCTTCACGATCGAGTTGAACGCTTGAGTTGTCCACTTTAACATGCATCAGCATACTCAACCTCTGTAGTTCAACAGAAAAAAGAAACCAAGACGCTGAGCTACAGTTTATTCTAATGTAATTCTACCAGAACAACTTGGTGCAGTTGGAAAATGAGCAAGAAGGTTATTGAAGATGCAATCAGGTGTTTTCAACTTTCGTGTCTTAGGGGTTGATTTTTATTAAAACTATGGATTTTCAGTTTGTTATATGAAGAAACTCTTTTAAACTTTTTACCATTCCTTCATCAGCTACATTTACATACATACATACATACATTTGCATCTTCTTTACCTTGTTTCAGAACTAGTCTTTTGATTTTGAAATAGGAAGATATATAATAAAAACATGAATTGCCATATTCTAAAAACTACTTTGATCTAAACAAAGAGGGAAATAAACTATTTCAATATTTAATGTGAAAATTATTTATTTGTAATTGTTCAAATTGTTAAAAAGTTTCATACATTTCCATGAAAACCAATCAGTTTTAAAGGGTTTTGATAAGGGACTTGGACATTGTAGAAAAGGGTGAGGCATTTCCATTGATTATGAAACAAAAGCTAGAGATTGAGATCTGCTCTACACGATTCATCAAGGGTGACTAAATTGTTTAAGCCGGGACAGAGGATGCAAGAGAGAGAAGGTGGGAGATAAAAGGGCGGCCTTGGGGCATGATTCTCATGTTGAAATTTAGGTGGCCTAGCAGGGAAAGAAGGTCATGTTTGGAAATTCTTGTAGCCAAAGTACGGTTATTAATTACACTGGACATTCTGTCAATTTTCTCGTTAGGGAGCGAGGCTTGGAATGTAACAGAATCGAGGCGAATTCCAAGGAACTCGAGGGAGGTGATGGGTCCCTCAGTTTTTCTGTAATAACTTAATTACAAAAATAGTATTTGTTACGCCTGTATACTAAGGAGAGATGCCAGAAATCGGTGTTTAATGGCATGACTTTGAAGGCTGATGTGATGTCGATTTTTGTTTACCATGCTGGCGGATTTGATTAGTTGAATCGCTTGGTCGACATCGTAATATTGGATGGATGGGAGCTCCATGGCAATGGCGTGAGCAGGAGTTGCTGTTGGAACTGTTGTGTAGAGAGTATAGGATGGAGGATGGGCTGGAATAACGTTAGAGGGAGGAAGGCTGACAGGAGGAAAAGACGAGGCAGGCACCATTTGCATTGGAAAAGAAGCAGAAGGAGGAAGGACAGGAGTTGGATTTTGTAAGCAAATCTGAGGTGGGTAAAAAGTGGGCAGGAGGAACAATGGTGTGGGCAAGGGTGAGAAGGTGAGTGCTTGGGAGCGTGTTTTAGGGGCAAAATTGGCCTGTGAAAACAAAGGTCTTTAGACCATGGTCGTGGGCGCAGGTGCAAGTGCAGGTGCTGCTGCTGGGGAGGAACGCTGGTAGAGCCAGAGGCTGTCTTGGCCTCCGTGTTGAAAGAGGCTAGCTTAGCTCTTTTAGATGGTCGATTGGAAGCTTTTTGAGGGCGGGTGGGGGGGTACAGTTGTTGGAATCTCACCAGATACTGACTTCGTGTAAAGAGTGTACAACTGTACTTTGGTTTCCCTACGGGAAAAATTAATGTTTGTGGAGGCAAGAGCATGCTGCAATCTGTTAACTGTCCGTTTTGTTATGTCAGGAGTTGATGATGGTCCTGGTGGAGTCGGTCTGGCCGGAAGCGGGAATGACTGCGGTGTGAGGCGGCATCTTGGTGAATTTGGAGGAGGCCGCCGAGTAGGATGACCTTGTTCCTTGCTGGTGTGGCCGGTAAGAGAACCGGAGGAAGCTGGGTTCGGATGGGTGGCAGAAGGAGAACCCCGGAGGAAGGGAAGGTTCCCTGTTGGAGGTAAACAGCTGAAGCTCATCAGGGCTGGACATGTTTCACGAAATAGGGCAGGGTCACTATGCCGGAAGAATAGTTGCTTGGACAGAATAATAACTGCTGCTTATATACGGTCGATGATTGAAATGATGATTGGCAGGACTGGTTGATTAGGCTCCTCCTGAACCTGCGTTGTGAACTTCATTTGATGTAAATATCACTTCGGAGCAGAATTTTTAACTATACAAAATGTCCATTGAATCTATATTTGTATATAGATAGTATCTATATTTTTAATGCAAAATTGTGTAAATATTTAATTGTGCGTATTTTGGATTCATACAATTCTATCTATTAAATTAGCTTCTAATACAGCTATCTAATACAAAAATATTTAAAACGTTATTTTTACTACATTCTGGTGCATATACATGTATTGTTTACTGGTGGACATTATTAAATTACAACTGTAAGAATGTAAAAAGGGGTTTTAAAGTTTATTTATAGACCAAAATTGCTCAGCGAAAAACTATAACTATATATAATATTGTAGTCTTTAAATTACAGTGTGATGTGTGCCCTTTTTTTTCTTGGACTCATTTTTCTCTTGGACTACAACAAACTGACCCATATCTAGAACAGTCAGCATCCATGAGGATTACTGTGTATACACACACACACACACACACAGATGAACAAGCACACACACATACAAAATCAAGTTTTGCTGATTGTCTATGCCTTGCCCTTCGGAAGAGGATTATAGTGGCTGTGAAAAGGCCATGAATTATTGACAAAAAAGGGACTGGATTTAGATTTCAGGCCAGCTGGGGCTAAACAGGAAAGAGAGGGAGAGAGAAAGGTCATCCTCAGTTAGAGGCACTACGTATATTTGGTTTTCCTCAGGTTTTCGAAAGTTCTTCGAGTAATGAGCTCAATTACAGCACTCATGGAATTCTCCCTGACGGATCAGCAGCTGTCAGTGATTCAGTTGAACACCTACAATCATGGCATTTCAGGAAGAGTACAATCCAATATCTATCAGGTATCTGGGGACAAAAGCTTTTCAGATGCCATTGCTTTTTTTCCCCTTCATAACTAGTCTTCTGGGTACAATCGCTGCTGGGCAGCTGTGTGCTCATGTGGAAGACAGAGTGGCTATCCCACAATGCACTTTGAGCCTTAATTCTGACACCTGAGGTTGAGAAATTACAAGATTTAACCAATTTTAAAGGTGTCTTTGTGGATCAAAAAGCTTCATGTGAACTTGGTATTCTGGGTAAGGTTTACACTGTTGAGTAAGCAAAAAGTGGCCTCCGGAGAAATTTGCAAGTTCAATTTTCTCAGCACTCCAGTATGGATTTGTTTGGCAGGCACCAAGCTGGGCAACTTAAGATCAGAAGGCAATAATTGCAAACATCTACAATACACTGGCACTCAATTAGCAACACCCTAAAACCATATTGAAAACCCCAGCAACAACTTAGCAACCATCTACAAACCTAACAACCAGCAATGCCCAAGCAAACACTTTTAAGTAACCAGCTACCACTACATACCCATCATTTCCATCATTTATGAGAAAGGCTCCCCTGCCATTTACAGAACTTTCTGAAAATTCTGAACCACTGACAGAACGCTGAACGCTTTTTTCCGCCATTTACATAATTTTCCATCATTTATAAGACAAGGCTTTCCCGCCACTAACAGAATTTTCCATCATTTGAGACAAGGCTTTCCCACCATTGACAGAAATTTCCATAATTTATTAGACAAGGCTTTCCTGCCACTGACAGAATTTTTTGTCACTCAAGTCACCTTTATTTATATAGTGCTTTTAACAATACAGATTGTGTCAAAGCACTTTACAGTATTAAATAGGAAAATAGTGTGTCAATAATGCAAAATGACAATAGTAAACACTCAATTTTCAGTTAAAGGCAGTTCATCATTGAAATCAGTGATGTCATCATCCAGCTCAGTTCAGTTTAAATAGTATTTGTGCAATCAAGTCGACAATACCGCTGGATATTAAGTGTCCACAACTAAGCAAGCCAGAGGCGACAGCGGCAAGGAACCAAAACTCCATCAGTGACAGACTGGAGAAAAACCTTGGGAGAAACCAGGCCCAGTCGTGGTACCAGTTCTCCTCTTGCCAGACGAAACCAATAGTTTATTTCCAAGCTGCAGCAAAATCACATTGTGCAGAGGACTCATCTGGTTCCTGTGGTCTTGTCCTGGAGGCGCATCTAGTTGTCATGGCTTCCACTGACATTCAGACTTGTTGAGGTCATCTCTAGGTGCTGATCCACCATCTGGGCTTGATACGTCCTGGATATATATTAGCGTAGATGCCATTCTTCTAACCATGTAGCAAGTACATTGTGTGTTATGGGAAGTGTTCCTGGTTCCATTTTTCCTAATTAATGGAGCCTAAAAATCATTTAACAGATTTGAATATTAGAAATGTGTTAGTGTGTTATGTGTAAAGTGATGGGTCTTAAATCTAGATTTAAACTGACAGATTGTGACTGTCAGGGTTCGGGTAGCGGGATGAGGCGAGGACTCAATGATGCAAAGAGAAGGGCTCTTTAATAGTAATAATAATAAAATAAACAAACAAAAACTACCCCGTAGGGGAAACAGACAAAACTTGACTGGCAAGGCAAGATGTGCACAGACAAATATTTGACAACGAACTAGCAACCAGACTGCAAACACAAGGACAATAAATAGGGAGCTAATGAGGAGGGTAACGAGGAAACACGTGGGGAAAATTACATCAATAATCAGGTAACAAGAAGGGTGGGGTCAAGACAATTAACAAGCGCACATGGCACATAGGAACTAAGACAAAAGCCATGTGCTCACACAAAACAAAAACATGGCCAGCAACCAAATCACTAGCCATGTGCTTGAACTAGACACAAACACACAGCTAATGAGCAAACTCATAAGCCGCGTGTTCACACAAGACAGCACGCAGCCAGCGAAAACCAAGCTGAGTACAACAGCACAAGACAAAATAGAACAAGAAAGCACGCAGCCGATAACTCGAGCTGCGTACAACAATACAAGACAACAGTTGAGACTGCACGCTACCACTACAAGACAGAACATGGAGCGCGAGTGTCCGGTCCCCGACACGAAACCGAAACTCAGCAAGACATGAGTGCCGGGATCCGAACACCACGCTCCAACATGAAACAGGGCACGCAGACAAGAGCGCACGGCTCGAGCAGTCTCGAAGTCGCGCGCTCACATGAAAACAATGACATGAGGAGAGTGTCAGGGCTCTGTCACAAAACCATGAATAACACTAGACTGAAGTGACAGAACCCTGACACTAGCCCCCCTCAAAAGGGACGCCACCCAGCGTCACTAACGAGGAACACCCGAAAACAAGACAGGACCAAGCACAGGCATGGCAACACAAGCCCGGTACACAACAGAACACAAGACATGGAAATCAAAACATAGACAAAATAGGCAAGGGGTGGAGGGAAGGGAGCCCAGTCAACCAACAGGAAAACCCAAACAGTTATTAAAAGGGACCAGGGAGGGGCGGGAGGGCTGAGCCAAGGAGGCTCAGGCAGTCAAGGAATCCCAGCAGCGGGCCAGGGTGGAGCCGGAGAGATGAGCCAGTGAGGATCTGGCCTAACAGGAACCCAGGCAGACCACCACGGTGGAGCCCGAGGAATGAGCCAGCGAGGATCTGGCCTAACAGGACCCCCGGCAGACCAGCAGGGCGGAACCAGTGGGAGAGACCAAGAGGACTGTGGCTTAACAGAAACCCCGACAGACCACCAGGGCGGTGCCGGAGGGACAGACCAGTGAGGCTCCGGCTTAACAGGAACCCCAGCAGACCAGCAGGGTGGAACCAGACGGAGAGAGCAGGAGGCCTCCAGCCAAACAGGGACCCCAACAGATAGCAAGGGCAAAACCGGCAAGGCACTCATCAAGGGCGGAGCTGGCATCAGGGCAGGGAGCTTAGACAGAGCCGGCATCAGGGCATGGAGCTTGGGCGGAGCCGGCATCAGGGCAGGGAGCTTGGCGGGAGCCGGCATCAGGACAGGGAGCTTGGGCGGAGCCGGCATCAGGACAGGGAGCTTGGGCGGAGCTGGCATCAGGGCAGGGAGCTTGGGCGGCGCCGGCAGGGCAGGGAGCTTGGGCGGCGCCGGCAGGGCAAGGAGCTTGGGCATGACTGGAATCGCCTCCAGGCCAGCAGTGGGCTCCTGAATGGCCTCTGGGCCATGTGGGATGGAGGAAGCCTTTCTTCTCCTCCTCCATCTCCGAGACTGGGGCACTGTAATGTCATCGGCAAATACTGGGGGCGCTGCAGCCTCATCAGGCACCTCTGCGGGCTCTGCAGCCTCAGGCTCAACCAGCTGAGAGCGTAATTGAAGAGATCCTTGAGAGCCGCGTCATTAAACTCCAATCCCTCTGCAGTACCACTTAACTCCAGGGCAAAATCCCTCACATCAGTCCCTTGTTGATGGAGAGAGAGGTCAAGGTCTTAAACTGGAGCATGCGCTAGTAGTTGGGGCTGGAGAGTGGAAGCTGGTGGACGGTGCAAACCCTTCTTCTGCTGAGTCCTCATGGCTAGTTCGTACTGTCAGGGTTCGGGTAGAGGGATGAGGCGAGGACTCAATGATGCAGAGAGAAGGGCTCTTTAATAGTAATAATAATAAAATAAACAAATAAAAACTACCCCGTAGGGGAAACAGACAAAACTTGACTGGCAAGGCAAGGCAAGGCAAGATGTGCACAGACAAATATTTGACAACGAAGTAGCAACCAGACTGCAAACTAGGGATGCACCGAATATTCGGCCACCGAAAGACTTTTATCACCGAAACAACACGGCCGAAATGTGATGACGCAAACAGAAACCGCGACCTGCATAGCGCAGACCACGAGCTCCCTGCGACATTCACTTCACACCAGTGGGTCTTAATAGAGATCTCTCTTCTTGCCCATTTTGAGCAGCTAACTAAAGAGATCAGCTCCTCTGATGCATCTGTAGCGGACGTTAATTATTCCTTTAATCGCATCACCAAAGCGTCTCCTAACAAAAGCTCAGTAAAGTTAGTTTTAGGTTCGATATTCAATAGACATTCGTTTTCGTGTGCCACTAATCTAAAGAGTGGACAGTCCTAGAAAGATACCACTATCACAATTAGTTTTAACAATATGCAACAACTTTATATCTACATGAAAAAGTTATTTAATATTTATTGTATTGTAGCACTAAATTTAAACAGGAGAAAGCTTTGACGTGCTATAGCGGCACTTGATGCGTAAAGGACTGTCTGACAATTCCACCGATTGGGTTTAAAACGTCCAATGTATTTTAACTAATGTGAACACTGCCAAACTGTAAGGCATGTATAACTCATATTAATTTACTACAGGTGGGTGTAACGAATTACAACCTTTGTAATCTTCGGCAAGAAGGAGGCGGGAACCGGCAGACAATCAACATGAAACTTTAATAACAAAATAAACACAAAACAGCGCACCAGCCCCTCACGGACGACTGGTGCGCGCAAATAAAAACCAAAACACAACTAAAAGCCCAGGCCTGGTCCTCTCTCGTCCTTCACTGTCGTCGCTCCAGTTTTATATCCTTCCATCTCCTCTGTGGGACTCAAGACCGGTGGTGGGTCGCAGGTGTAGCGGATTTCCCAATCACTCCACCGGCCTCACTCGTGTTCCCACATCCCTCGGCCCCGCCCCACTCGCCACATACCCCCATCGCCCCTCGCAGGCCGGGGGGTACCCTCGAGACTGCGCTCTACACCCCCCCCCTCCCTCCGGGGGGGACCGCTCACGGGAACCTGAGGGAACCTGGGGGTAGGACAGACGAGGCGAGAGAAACGGAGATGGAAGGAGGAGCGACAGAGACGAGAGAGGAAAAAAAAATAAAAAATTCCGGTTCCCAGACGCACTGCTGCTCGGCCCTCCACCGGCTGGGTGATCTCCTCCGCGGTGCCTGGCGGTGGCACTGGACGGCCCTCGACGGACGGCACGACACTCCTCCGCCGCCCGGTGGATGGTGACAGCTCCTCCGGTTTTGGGCAGCCGGCAGGAGTCCCCCGTTCCCTGCTCCTCCGGATTCCTTCACGGAGGCAGCAGGCTCCGGCCCCCTGGCGAACGGCGCCGACTCCTCCGCTCCCTCACGGACGGCAGCCGTCCCTCCATATCGTGGGCGGTCGGCAGCGAGCTCGCCCGTCCCCGGCAACTCGCACCAGTCCACTGCCTCGAACGTCCATGGCGGCATCCTCCTCGCCCGCTCTGTGGCACCGCGGATTCACCACAGCGGCGAGGGATCTTCAGCAGCGCGTCCCTCCTTCTCCCGGGCTTCGGCACCACTGTAACGAATAAGACTTCCTCGTCATCGGCAAGAAGGAGGCGGGAACCGGCGGACAATCAAGCAACATTTTAATAATACAAATTAAAGACAAAACAGCGCGTCAGCCCCTCACGGCGACTGACGCGCACAAAATAAAAACACAACTAAAAGCCCAGGCCTGGTCCTCTCTTGACCTTCACTGTCGTCGCTCCAGTTTTATATCCTTCCATCTCCTCTGTGGGACTCAAGACCGGTGGTGGGTCGCAGGTGTAGCGGATTTCCCAATCACTCCACCGGCCTCACTCGTGTTCCCACATCCCTCGGCCCCGCCCCACTCGCCACAGTGGGATTTTGCCAATACCTTCCTTCATATATGCAGTACAGTACACAATTATGTTCATAAAAAACTACTGTAAGTACCCAAACTGCTGTTCAAGGTGACTACATTCCTAGTGTCCAGACTGACTTACTACAGGTGAGATTTTGCCAATATCTCCCTTACTGTACGTACAGTATATCATTATTCACAGCAAACAATTAATGTATTTTTACTAAATTAATTTTTTTATGTTCCAAAGGTTGTAGTATGTTTGTAGTTATAAGACTGACTTACTACAGGTGAGATTATGCCACTATAATCCTTACTGTACATACAGTACATAATTGTTCTTAGAAAACAATTACTGTAATTCACCAAAAGGGTTTTTTCATGTTCCAAAGGCTGTAGTATGTTTGTAGTTACAAGACTTACTTACTACAGGTGAAATTTTGCCAATATCTCCCTTACTGTATGTACAGTACATACTAATTATTTAAAAACAATTACTGTAAATCACCAAAAGGGTTTTTTCATATTCCAAAGGTTGTAGTAAGTTTGTATTTACAAGACTGACTTACTACATGTGAAATTTTGCCAATATCTCCTTTACGGTACGTACAGTACATCATTATTCTTTGCAAACAATTAATGTATTTCACTAAATTTAATTTTTTTTGTTCCAAAGGTTGTAGTATGTTTGTAGTTACGAGACTGACTTACTATAGGTGAGATTTTGCCAATATCTCCCTTACTGTACATACAGTACATAATTATTCTTAAAAAAAACAATTACTGTAAATCACCAAAAGGGTTTTTTCCTGTTCCAAAGGTTGTATTATGTTTGTTATTACAAAACTTACTTACTACAGGTGAAATTACATACAGTACATAATTATTCTTAAAAAAACAATTACTGTAAATCACCAAAAGGGTTTTTTCCTGTTTCAAAGGTTGTAGTAAGTTTGTAGTTACAAGACTTACGTACTACAGGTGAAATTTTGCCAATATCTCCCTGACTGTACGTACAGTACATAATAATTATTTTAAAACAATTACTGTAAATCACCAAAAGGGATTTTTCATATTCCAAAGGTTGTAGTAAGTTTGTATTTACAAGACTGACTTACTACAGGTGAAATTTTCCCAATATTTCACTTACTGTGCATACAGTAAATAGTTATTCTTAGAAAACAATTACTGTAATTCACCATAAGGGTTTTTTCATGTCCCAAACATTGTAGTAAGTTTGTAGTTACAAGACTGACTTACTACAGGTGAGATTATGCCAATGTAACCCTTACTGTACATATAGTACATAATTATTCTTAGAAAACAATTACTGTAATTCCCCAAAAGAGTTTTTTTCATGTTCCAAGGCTGTAGTATGTTTGTAGTTACAAGACTGACTTACTTCAGGTGAAGGTTTGCCAATATCTTCCTTACTGTATGTACAGTAAATAATAATTATTTTAAAACAATTACTTTAAATCACCAAAAGGAATTTTTCATATTCCAATTTTTGCCAATATGTCCCTTACTGTACGTACAGTACTGTACATATAAAATTCTTTAAAAACAATTACTGTAAATAACCAAAATGATTTTTTTTCATATTCCAAAGGTTGTAGTAAATTTATATTTACAAGACTGACTTACTACAGGTGATTTTTGCCAATATGTCCCTTACTGTACATACAGTACATAATAATTCTTTAAAAACAACTACTGTAAATCACCAAAAGGATTTTTTCATATTCCAAAGGTTGTAGTAAGTTTGTATTTACAAGACTGACTTACTACAGGTGAATTGTTGCTAATATCTCCCTTACTGTACGTACAGTACATAATTATTCTTAAAAACACAATTACTGTAAATCACCAAAAGTTTTTTTTTTCCTGTTCCAAAGGTTGTAGTACATTTGTAGTTACAAGACTTACTTACTACAGGTGAAATATTGCCAACATCTCCCTTACTGTACATACAATAGATAATTATTCTTAAAAATCTATTTCCATAAATCACCAAGAGGTTTTTTTATGTTCAAAAGGCTGTAGTATATTCCTAGTTGCAAGACTGACTTACTACAGGTGAAACTTTGTCAATATCTCCATTGCAGTGCATAATTATTCTTAGAAAAAAATACTGAAATTTACCAAGTGTTTTTTTTTAAAGGTTGCTGTACATTCGTAGTGACCAGGCTGACTTACTAAAGGTTACATTTTCACAATACCACATTTACTGCTTGTATAGCACACAAATATTTTCATTAAAAACTAATTCACTTTTTTCATGTTCTAAAGGTTGTAGTATGCTCCTTGTTGTTTTTTAATTCTACAGCAGATTATATAATTATATATATTTATATTAATATTTATTCATTTATTATTTGTTTATTTATTTGTGAGTGTACTGATATATATATATATATATATATATATATGTGTGTGTGTGTTTGTGTATGTATAATGTCATGGGTAGTACAGTATAAACATGGGCTATGAGGACTCTTCCTGTGTCCCAGTAAAACAAAAGGCTTAAAAAAATAACAAAATTGTGTTTTCTGAAATTCAAAAGTTGCCATTAGTTTTCTGTGAGGGGGTAGGTTTAGGTGTAGCGTTGGTATAGGTTGATAGAAAATACAGTTTATATAGTATAAAAACTATTACACCTATGGAGAGTCCCCGCAAACCATGAGTTGTTTTCAAAGAATAATTATCTACTGTACGTACAGTAAGATAGAAATTGGCAAAATTTTACCTATAGTAAATCAGTCTATTAACTACAAAGGTACAACAGGCTTTGGAACATGAAAAACCCTTTTTGGTAAACTACAGTATTTTTTTCCTAAGAATTATTATGTACTGTATGTAACGTAAGGAAGATATTGGCAAAATCGTACCTGTAGTAACTGTCTCATAACTAAAAATGTACTACAGCCTTTGGAACATGAGAAAATCATTTTGGTCGATTACAGTAATGGGTTTTGAAAAATAATAATAAAATATGTACTGCATGTACAGGAAGGCTGATATTTGCAACCTTGCACATGTAGTAAGTCAGTCTTGTATTTACAAATGTATTACAACCTTTGGAACATAAAAAACCCTTATGGTGAATTACAGTAATTGCTTTCTATGAATAATTATGTACTGTATGTACAGTTAAGGAGAGGTTGGCAACATTTCACCTGTAGTAAGTCAGTCATGTAAATAAAAATTTACTACAACCTTTGGAACATGAAAAACCCCTTTTGGTGATTTACAGTAATTGTTTTCTAAGAATAATTATTTATTGTACGTACAGTAAGGGAGATATTGGGAAAAATTCACCTGTAGTAAGTAAGGTTAGTAACTACAAACGTACTACAACCTTTGGAATATGAAAAAACCCTTTTGGTGATTAACAGTAATTGTTTTTAAATAAATATTATGTACTGTACGTACAGTAAGGTAGATATTGGCTAAATTTCACCTGTAGTAAGTCAGTCTTGTAAATAAAAATTTATCACAACCTTTGGAACATGAAAAAACACTTTTGGTGATTTACAGTACTTGTTTTTAAAGAATTATTATGTACTGTATGTAGAGTAAGGGAGATATTGGCAAAAATTCACCTGTAGTAAGTCAGTCTTGTAAATACAAACGTACCACAACCTTTGGAACAGGAAAAAACCCTTTTGGTGATTTACAGTAATAGTTTTTTTAAGAATAATTATGTACTGTACATACAGTAAGGGAGATAATGGCAAAAATTCACCTGTAGTAAGTCAGTCTTGTAACTACAAGTGTACTACAACCTTTGGAATATGAAAAAACCCTTTTGGTGATTTACAGTAATTGTTTTTTTAAAGAATAATTATGTAATGTACGTACAGTAAGGGAGATATTGGCAAAAATTCACCTGTAGTAAGTCAGTCTTGTAAATACAAACTTACTACAACCTTTGGAATATAAAAAAACACTTTTGGTGATTTACAGTAATTGTTTTTTAAATAAATTTATGTACTGTATGTACAGTAAGGGAGATATTGGCAAAATTTCACCTGTAGTAAGTAAGTCTTGTAACTACAAAGGTACTACAGCATTTGGAACAGGAAAAAAAACCATTTTGGTGATTTACAGTAATTGTTTTTTTAAGAATAATTATGTACTGTACGTACAATAAGGGAGATAATGGCAAAATTTCACCTGTAGTAAGTAAGTCTTGTAACTACAAGTGTACTACAACCTTTGGAACATGAAAAAAAACCTTTTGGTGATTTACAGTAATTGTTTTTAAATAATTATTATGTACTGTATGTACAGTAAGGGAGAAATTGGCAAAATTTCACCTGTAGTAAGTCAGTCTTGTAACTACAAATTTACTTCAACCTTTGGAACATGAAAAAACCCTTTTGGTGATTTACAGTACTTGTTTTTAAAGAATTATTATGTACTGTAGGTACAGTAAGGGAGATATTTGCAAAAAATCACCTGTAGTACGTCAGTCTTGTAAATACAAACTTACTACAACCTTTGGAATATGAAAAAACCCTTTTGGTGATTTACAGTAATTGTTTTTAAATATTTATTATGTACTGTACATACAGTAAGGGAGATATTGGCAAAAATTCACCTGTAGTAAGTCAGTCTTGTAACTACAAACGTACTACAAACTTTGGAACAGGAAAAAACCCTTTTGGTGATTTACAGTAACTGTTTTTTAAGAATAATTATGTACTGTACGTACAGTAAGGGAGATAATGGCAAAAATTCACCTGTAGTAAGTCAGTCTTGTAACTACAAGTGTACTATAACCTTTGGAACATGAAAAAAAACCTTTTGGTGATTTACAGTAATTATTCTTTTAAGAATAATTATGTACTGTACGTACAATAAGGGAGATAATGGCAAAAATTCACCTGTAGTAAGTCATTCTTGTAACTACAAGTGTACTACAACCTTTGGAACATGAAAAAAAACCTTTTGGTGATTTACAGTAATTGTTTTTAAATAATTATTATGTACAGTATGTACAGTAAGGGAGAAATTGGCAAAATTTCACCTGTAGTAAGTCAGTCTTGTAACTACAAATTTACTTCAACCTTTGGAACATGAAAAAACCCTTTTGGTGATTTACAGTACTTGTTTTTAAAGAATTATTATGTACTGTAGGTACAGTAAGGGAGATATTTGCAAAAAATCACCTGTAGTACGTCAGTCTTGTAAATACAAACTTACTACAACCTTTGGAATATGAAAAAACCCTTTTGGTGATTTACAGTAATTGTTTTTAAATATTTATTATGTACTGTACATACAGTAAGGGAGATATTGGCAAAAATTCACCTGTAGTAAGTCAGTCTTGTAACTACAAACGTACTACAAACTTTGGAACAGGAAAAAACCCTTTTGGTGATTTACAGTAACTGTTTTTTAAGAATAATTATGTACTGTACGTACAGTAAGGGAGATAATGGCAAAAATTCACCTGTAGTAAGTCAGTCTTGTAACTACAAGTGTACTATAACCTTTGGAACATGAAAAAAAACCTTTTGGTGATTTACAGTAATTGTTTTTAAAGAATTATTATGTCCTGTACGTACAGTAAGGGAGATATTGGCAAAAGTTCCCCTGTAGTAAGTCTTGTAACTACAAACGTACTACAACCTTTGGAACAGGAAAAAAAAAACTTTTGGTGATTTACAGTACTTGTTTTTAAGAATAATTATGTAATGTAAATACAGTAAGGGAGATATTGGCAAACTTTCACCTGTAGTATGTCAGTCTTGTTACTACAAATGTACTACAACCTTCGGAACATGAAAAAAAAAAACCTTTTGGTCAATTACAGTAATCATTTTCCTGGATTAATTATGTACTGTACATACAGTAAGGGAGATATCGGCAAACTTTCACCCATAGTAAGTCAGTCTTGTAACTACAAATATACTACAACCTTTGGAACATAAAAATAGCCTCATGGTCATTTACAGTAATGGTTTTCTAAGAATAATTATGTACTGTACATACAGTAGGCTAAGGGAGATATTGGCAAAATTTCACCTGTAGTAAGTCAGTCTTGTAACTACAACTGTCCTACAACCTTTGGAACATTAAAAAAAAAACCTTTTACTAATTATAGTAATTTTTAAAGAAAATAGCTTGTGTGTACTATATACAGTGAGGGAGATATTGTTTGTAGCGACATATTGGTTAAATATTTTCTGTCAGTTTGCCCACAAGCCATTTACTGTGGTGTTGGAAACATAATTTGTATTAATTATTGGACTTCGTTTTGTACTTATAGAGGTAAATTTGCAAACGGTCCCTAAAGCAAGCATAGGCGAATATCCAGCGAATATCAAACCTAAAACTAACTTTACCGCGCTCCTAACAAAGAGGTTGAAACGGACCACGAAGTAAAAACAAATAGAAGTAAACTCTTATAGAGTCTGTCAGCACACTTTTCACTGAGATCTTTTCGGATCCTCAGCACTTCATCGCGACTGTACTTGATCTGCGTTATAAAGACCATTACTTGGATGCGGAAATAAAGCAGCGCGCACGAGAAATGATCCAGGCCGCGAGGGATGCGGAGAACCCGTGTGGAGACAGAGAAGGGCCAAGCGCAGGAGACTGAGAACAGAAAGAATCGTCTCTGCACCAGATGAGGAGCATGCACCCTCGTTGTCTGAGTGAAATCCTTTAAGAAAGTGCCTCAAATAATAATTATACGTTGGCTCTTTTGTTCTTAGGCTACTATATATGTGACATATACATACAGTATATATATATATATATATATATATATATATATATATATATATATATATATATATACACACACACATACATACATACATACAAATATACATAAATACATACATACATACAAATATACATACATATATATATATATACATAATATCTGATTGTAGCCATATATCTGCTATATTTCTGCTTTAATTTGATAAAAATGTTTATTTATGGCCTGGCCCTATTTATGTAAATACACTCAATACTACAATATTTCTCAAATGTCAGGCAGATGACAAGCTCAACTGCTCAACAGCTAGATGGTTATCTGTCTGAAGTCCCCATCCCCAGAAGTGATAACCCTCTTGCTTATGGAGAAGTAATGCACTCTCTTGTAGTAGTCCTACAGAGAAAATTTTCAAATGCACTTGACCTAAATGCACTTTTTTTATGAGAGAACATTTAATTTTAAAACCTTTCTGCAGGCCAATAGGCCTGTACATTATTATTTAATATACACATGAGTGGAATACATTTTTAGTTTGAATTTTATTTTATACTGTGCATTGTTGCAATGTGCTTAATAAATATCTGCATAATTTGTAATAGATTTATTCTTTGAAACTTTAATATTTAATAATTTATGCAATTGCAATGTCTTGATTTTAGTAAAGTTAGTACACAGTCATAGCAATAAATGCAATTGTACTAATAATTGGCATAGTTTATTTCGGTGTTTCGGTTTTCGGCCTTGGTTTTCTCTTTTTCGGTTTTCGGTTTCAGCCAAGAATTTTCATTTCGGTGCATTCCTGCTGCATTAAAACATTAAAGAGAATATAAATCAAAACACTTTACTGTTACCAAATGTAATGTTTATCTAGGATATGGTATAATACAGCAAGTTTTGGGGGTGTTGATGGAAGCAATCTACTCTATCAAAGTTTTGATCATTGTATCATTGTTTTGATCAGTATGATTTTCTCAGTTTTTTCATAAAATGTTTTTGTCTTTAAAAAATGTTGCATAAAAAATAATTTTCTTTAAAGCAGAGGCTCTGTTATTTCTTCTAATATACTGCATGTTCAGATATTCATAAAACAAAGTCTTCTAAGGACCATTACATTTTTGCAAAAATTAACAAAAATGCTGATGTTGGTTGGCAACAACAACAACAACAACAACAAAAAATCTGATGTTGAAAGCATTAATATTACCCAATAATAAACAATTTATATGTTTATTATAGACACTTTCAAACAAATAAAACACATACTGCTCCCTAACATTTCAAACAGAGGCATCTGTTGAGCCAGAGGCCTTACTGCACAAAAAAAAAAAAAAAAATAGCCATGGGACACAGAGCCAAAAAACACACACAGATGTTTACGCACAAACAAATACATGCATTCAAACAAACAGATCACAGCAGTTCTGTGTCAGTGCTAATTGTGTTCTATTCATATGCAGCATAATATACAGATATTAGCATTCAGAATACACACCCCACTGTTCATGATCCACTGCCTCGCATTCTCTAAACACATGCGTGCGCATACACACTGTCATCACTCACATATGGATTCTCTGGTGTGCATGGGCAAACACAGACCCACATCTACACACACAGACACACAAGGGTACGCCACTGTTGTTTAGGAATTTTAAGGCTGAACCACTCTAATGTAAATCAGGCCACATCAGCATGACATTTGCACATCCACAGCATGAAAATGAGATGTGGCTGCACGAACACACACACATGGGGATGCAAATTCTGTGTGCATCATGTAATAATAAATGAGTGAGTAGATGACAAGTGGGATAAAAATAAGAGAGATAAAGCACATGCAAAATCAACACAGTACATTTGCATTGTATATAGTATAGAATCAGAATAGCCAAAGAAAGTAAATAGGTAAATATTGCAAGCTTGATACAAACTCACATAATCTACATGGGTTCCAGAGGTCAGTGTTTAGGAGTATGTGTGCTAACTGCCTTTCTTAGTTTCTATGTAAGCACCAGATATTGCTACATATTAGTGCTGTCAAATGATTAAACGCGATTAATTGCATCCCAAATACAACCCGAATTCCAGAAAAGTTGGGACGTTTTTTAAATTTTAATAAAATGAAAACTAAAGGAATTTCAAATCACATGAGCCAATATTTTATTCACAATAGAACATAGATAACGTAGCAAATGTTTAAACTGAGAAATTTTACACTTTTATCCACTTAATTAGCTCATTTAAAATTTAATGCCTGCTACAGGTCTCAAAAAAGTTGGCACGGGGGCAACAAATGGCTAAAAAAGCAAGCAGTTTTGAAAAGATTCAGATGGGAGAACATCTAGTGATTAATTAAGTTAATTGATATCAGGTCTGTAACATGATTAGCTATGAAAGCTTTGTCTTAGAGAAGCAGAGTCTCTCAGAAGTAAAGATGGGCAGAGGCTCTCCAATCTGTGAAAGACTGCGTAAAAAAATTGTGGAAAACTTTAAAAACAATGTTCCTCAACGTCAAATTGCAAAGGCTTTGCAAATCTCATCATCTACAGTGCATAACATCATCAAAAGATTCAGAGAAACTGGAGAAATCTCTGTGCGTAAGGGACAAGGCAGGAGACCTTTATTGGATGCCCGTGGTCTTCGGGCTCTCGGACGACACTGCATCACTCATCGGCATGATTGTGTCAATGACATTACTAAATGGGCCCAGGAATACTTTCAGAAACCACTGTCGGTAAACACAATCCGCCGTGCCATCAGCAGATGCCAACTAAAGCTCTATCATGCAAAAAGGAAGCCATATGTGAACATGGTCCAGAAGCGCCGTCGTGTCCTGTGGGCCAAGGCTCATTTAAAATGGACTATTTCAAAGTAGAATAGTGTTTTATGGTCAGACGAGTCCAAATTTGACATTCTTGTTGGAAATCACGGACGCCGTGTCCTCCGGGCTAAAGAGGAGGGAGACCTTCCAGCATGTTATCAGCGTTCAGTTCAAAAGCCAGCATCTCTGATGGTATGGGGGTGCATAAGTGCATACGGTATGGGCAGCTTGCATGTTTTGGAAGGCTCTGTGAAGGCTGAAAGGTATATAAAGGTTTTAGAGCTACATATGCTTCCCTCCAAACAACGTCTATTTCAGGGAAGGCCTTGTTTATTTCAGCAGGACAATGCAAAACCACATACCGCAGCTATAATAACAGCATGGCTTCCTCGTAGAAGAGTCCGGGTGCTAACCTGTCCTGCCTGCAGTCCAGATCTTTCACCTATAGAGAACATTTGGCGCATCATTAAACGAAAAATATGTCAAAGACGACCACGAACTCTTCAGCAGCTGGAAATCTATATAAGGCAAGAATGGGACCAAATTCCAACAGCAAAACTCCAGCAACTCATAGCCTCAATGCCCAGACGTCTTCAAACTGTTTTGAAAAGAAAAGGAGATGCTACACCATGGTAAACATGCCCCGTCCCAACTATTTTGAGACCTGTAGCAGAAATAAAAATTGAAATGAGCTCATTTTGTGCATAAAGTTGTAAACTTTCTCAGTTTAAACATTTGCTATGTTATCTATGTTCTATTGTGAATAAAATATTGGCTCATGTGATTTGAAAGTCTTTTAGTTTTCATTTTATTAAAATTTAAAAAACGTCCCAACTTTTCCAGAATTCGGGTTGTAAGTTTTTGTTTACATAATATATGTGTGTGTACTGTGTATATTTATTATGCATATGACAATACACAAAAATATGCTGTTTTTATATTTAATATATTTGTATATAATTTAACTTATATGAATAGAAATCTATACATGTAAATACATGTAAATATTTCCAAAATATATAGGGTATGGGTGTATTTCTATATACATAATAAATATACATAGTACACACATACACATATATTTTTTAAACAAAAACTTATTTTGGATGCGACTACTATGTATTTATTTGTAATAGCATACAACAAACACATACATTAAGATTCCTTAATTAACAATTTAATTATTCATATTTATTATTAAGTATTAATATTAATATTTTATTACATTAATTTAAAAACTGAAATACTATTATAGTTTTATTTTATTTTTTAGGTTTTATTATTTAAGATTTCTCTAATTACAGATTCGCTACCAATGATGCAAATTATATTGGTAAACCAGTAGGTGGTGATAGGTAACTGTCTTTATGATTGAGTCACTGAATCATTTATTCAAACAATTAGTTCAAACACACTTCATTCATTCAGGAACAAATGACATTCAAAATATGATTGAATGATTCCGACACACAAAGTTCCACAAAGTTCCACGAAAAGTGCAAAAAAAAGTGTGAAAAGACACAAATACATAAAACCACATACACTTGCTTCAAATAACACACTTGTGGTAATGTGTTATTAAACTGCTCTTAGAGATCAATATAAGACCTTTAATTACATAAGATATCCATTACATCTGATATGTCTTTTACAGAGATCATTCCGGTCAACAAAGTCAATCATTATCCAATCAACTGACTCCATCCGGAAGGCACACAGACGAGTTGAAGACTTGTGTGAACTCTCTCACGTAAAAATGAAGCGCGAGGGTTGTTAGTTTCTTAGGAGTGTACTGTACTTAAAGGGGAAAAAAGGGATGGCTAAAATACCATGAGGCAGGAGAATGCCAAGTTAATTAAGGTTTAATTTTAGTCGATTAGCCTGAGAGAAGATACACCCTGAGCCTGGACGATCGTAAAAAAACAACGGCAACAAAAAAGGAGAACAAGGGATGGAAGCCACTCAGCTAAAGAGAGAACGGAGAGTAGCATAAAGACAATACACATGCAAGTAACAAAAATATTTGGGGCTAAATTTATTCAGTTTTGTCAGATTTGTGAAGATGGCGATTGGTACAGATAATACCAAGTAAAATACTGTTGAGTTTCTGTTAGAAAACAGAGATAGTCACTAATCATACTTTATTACTAGTCATACTCTGAACTATTTTCATCTGTTTCATTTTATTTAAATTAAAAATGAAACAAGCAGTTTATTTATGTATGTATGTATGTAAATTAGGGATGTAACGGTACGCAAAAATCACGGTTCGGTATGTACCTCGGTTTTAAAGTCTCCATTCGGTTCATTTTCGGTACAGTAAGGGAAAGAAATGCAAACATTAAACTGCAGGTTGTTTATTACTATAAACTTTTTTTTTACAATTTGTTTACACTTTTTTTAAATACTTTTTAATAAAATATATATAAAATTTAAAAAAAAATATGAAATAAAATACTGCTGCAAAGTTCTCCACTAAATAAAATACTCTCAGTCTCAAACCAATATCATATAATAAAATATAATGAAAAATATAAATAAATAACTATGATTACAGTGCAGCATTACCAATCCCAGCGTGTATGCCTGCTCATATTTAAAAAATATATATCACTTTTCCAGCATCAACAGTTTCAGTTTTGAGACCTGCTCAGATTTCGTTATTGCATTGGACCGATCGGAATTAAGAGCAAAGGTCTGTTTAATTGCCGACGGAAGCTGCGTTTGAATTACAATGTTTTTTTCCTAGTTGTAGTGATGTTCACACTCGCGTGATGCCTTTTGAAAACCTTAGGCCGGTGACACACTGGCATATTGCACCTGTCAGACATAGTCTATTTTGCCTAGGCTTTATATTTATGCTCAACATGAAGTATAGATATTGTTGTCGTGAAGACAAGATCCTGGTCTGTCGGTACCTCGGCGGTCTCCCTCTATGTCACCTACAGTAGCAGCAGCGCGCCAGCGCCACGTCAGGCACGATTCTGGTGTGTAAAGACACAGAAAACTCGAAGCAGCCGTCACGCAACTGACACGCAGCAGAAACGCCACGCTCACGCCACGCAGCCAGTGTGTCACCGGCCTTAGAATCAGCTGCAGGGCGGGATTTGCGCTGAACGCAGAGACTTCCACCACTTAATATGTTCGTTTGGAAACACGAAAATGTACCTACGTTCCGCGTACAAAATATTGCATTCGGTCATTCGGTGCACACGTGCACCATACCGAAAGCCCTGTACCGAAACGGTCCGGTACAAATACACGTACCGTTACACCCCTAATGTAAATGTATGAGACTGAAAAAAAATTATATTATACATACATATATACTTGGTTATTGTGCAGTTTAAACATTTTCAGTTTATAAATAAATAAAGTAAAAATAAAAAATAAAGAAAATTAAATTATAAGTAGCCATAACAGTAATGTTATAATTTACAGACTGAAAAATATCCATCACATTAAGTTTATTAGTTTGCTTATGTTAAAACTTTGCATTCCAATTTGATGGAAAGTTAATATGAAATTCAATTACATAAATCTTTTCTGGATGTATTTACACACCCAGAGTAAGCTGCAGTGTGCTTATGTGTAGGGTTAAACGTTTTACTTCACATACCATAAAAACACAGAAACAAAATCTACAGCTGCTGGAGTAAATCTGTAAGATGATCACACATATACACTTTCAAATATCACTGGATTATGAGTAAATGGGTAAACACACAGATATGCTCCCTTATGAAAAGGCTTAATAAGATAGTAGAAACCATGAGCCTCTTACAGCTAAATCATTTAACATGATCAAATGAGTGTTGTTTGTATCTGCATGTGTGTATGCAAATGTGCTTGCAACTAGGGCTGGGCGATATGGATAAAAAAATATTTCTCAATATATTTTGCTATTTTGCTATTCTGCTCGATATACGATATATATCTCTATATCTTTACAGGAAAAATAACCCCCCAAAAACTACTACAAAAAAATATGCCAAATATTACGTTTAGGGCCCTATGAAATGTTTAATTTTTTCTTCACCATATGTTTTATTGTTACTTAATTATGTGTTTTAGCATGTGTAATTATTTAAATTCATAAAAACAACTTAATTTGTAAAAAAAAATCTTAAAATAGCCTTGTCACAGTGAGCCTGTGACCTAAGACTAAAAGGACTTTTATTTTGAAAGAACTGCTGAAGTACTTGTACCCCCATAAACAGTTTACACCAATATACACACACAATCTACATGCCGGCAAATTAACATCCTATACTAGATGTGTGGTTATTTTTCTGTTTAGGTGGTGTGATAGGCTCTCTGCTTAGTTCCATGTTTTTATATAATTTTCTTTTCTTTTGTTGGTTGTTTGTTTTGTCTCAATGCTAAATGTTTTGTTTTGTTATATGATTTAACCTTCAAAGAAACCACACCAAACTCTTTTACAAATGTTAACAGTTTATTTCCTCGGTAACAAACTAACATGTACACATAAAATACTGTTATACTCACATTGTGGGTCACCTCTTTACTGGCAAACCCATGTGCAGCGACGGCTGCCATTTTAAAGCTGCTAATTGCCCAATTGGAAGGGCACTTTCATTTTTGTCAGTGACATCACAGGGGGAAATCAGGGAAACTATCATTTCTCAGACATTTTTCTTTGTAATGTGGAGACAAAATTTTGTAATTAATAATGTGATGCATAGGTTGCATGTTAATACCATTTATTTAATATGTTTGTATAGTTTATCTTGCTTTAAAATTATCATTTATTTATACATGGTATGTTCCTGAAGTGGGAGGAGCCTAACGCTATAAAAGGGCTCCTGGTAGCCATTTTTCAGGAGAGTGTTTGGAGTGTGGGTTCACTCCTTGTATTTTTGGGCCTGAATATTGGCATAGCCAGAATACATGTGAAACTCTTATGAATTTATATTTATTTTGCTTTATTTTTGTTACTGTATATATTTTTGCTTGGGAATCACTTTTGCACCAAAATAAACACACTGGATTGAAAATTCTTCTCCATCATCATTGATTTTACACCTTCACCGACGGTACACCCTAACAAGTGGTGTCAGAAGTGGGATTAGTACCGGTCAAGTGACGTGTGGGGGAGATTGCCTTTTCTGACATGCCTCCCAAACTAAGGAGTCAGCCTGTGGAAGGCACAGTTCAGGATGTGGACCAGGGTGCCATAGGAGGTGACCCAGAGGCAAGTGAGCAACCTGCTGAGGTTCCATCTGCTGGAGGGGAGGCTGCAGTGACGGCTCTTTCACGGATGTTTGAGTCCTTCATGCGGTATCAGCAAGAGCGAGATGAACGGCAGGAACAAGTAACAGCAAGACGAGAGCAACACTACAAAGTTCTCAGTCATCAAGTCACCCAAATGCAGCTCGATATGGAGCGTTCCCGAGTTTCAGGCACAGACGGTGATGGAACAGCTGCCAGGGTTAAAAGCCAGGAGCCAAGATTGGCCAGGCTTGAGGACACAGATGACATAGAACACTTTTTGACCACTTTTGAGAGACTGGCGGAAGTTTACCAATGGCCGAGAGGAGACTGGGCCATACGCCTAATACCCCTGCTTACAGGCAAGGCCAGGAGTGCTTTTGTGGCCATGAACTCTTCCCAGACACAGGATTATGACCAGCTGAAGGAAGCCATACTGAAAAAGTATGAGATCAGCACTGAGACCTATCGGTTAAGGTTCCGTTCTTTAAATACCCCTATGCATGAGTCACCCCAAGAGCTCTACACCCGTATTAAAGATCTGTTTTGCAAGTGGGTCCAGTTCAACAAAAGCAGCAAAGACAACATAATGGAGGCTATGGTGCTTGAACAGTTTCTACGGGTGTTGCATCCAGAGGTGAGGACCTGGGTCAAGGAACGGAATCCAACCACTGCTGGACAGGCTGCTAACCTGGTGGAGGCCTATATTTCTGCAAGGAGGGGTCCAGGAAACTTCCACTATACTGGCGTCCTGCAGGCCACCAAGGGTAAGTCTGAGGGTTTGGGGGTGTGGTCAAGCTCTAAAAGCCAAGCTAAGATTCTGAAATCTACATACATTGAACCCACAACATCTGTTCCCCTACCTCAACCCATAGTCAAAAATGAAGTTGTGTGTTTTAATTGTGGTGAGCCAGGGCATACTAGACCGCATTGCCCCTTGAAAAAGCCTAAGACAGCTAGTCTCTGTTATGTTCCCCGGCTAGTACAGTATGCAACCCCTAAACATGACTTAGAGCCTGTTGTCACCGTTTTGTTGAATGGGAAACCACTTCCAGCTTTTGTTGACACAGGTTGTGCCCACACACTGGTAGAGGCCAAATATGTACCCAGAGATAGCTGGAGTGAGGAGGAGACTGTGACTGTTTGTTGTGTTCATGGGGACAGTACTAATTTGCCAACAGCTGAAGTCTACATTGAGGTGCATAATCAGCCATATCTCATGAAGGTTGGAGTAGCGCAGAGTCTGCCATACCCCATTTTGCTAGGCACAGATTTACCAGTCTTGGTTGATTTGGTACAGGAGACGGCATGGTGTGGAATAGTAACAAGGGCTCAGGCTAAGAAGCAAGAACAAAACACACCATTCCAAGAAACTGAGAAAACACTGCAATCTATGCCTTTTTTTTCTGAGGTTATTGTCACAGAGCCAAAACCTACAGCAGAGGATAGGCAGCAGCTACGTAGAGAGTGTGTGGAAAGCTTGATAGAGACCGCAGAGCAAGCTGAGAAACCAGAGGAACCTGACTTGAGTGATGCAGATATTGTCATTCCAAATAACCTAGCTAAGCTCCAGAATGAAGATTCCACCTTAGCTGACTGTTTTAAGCAGGTACAAAATAAAGAAGTGAATGCTTGCTTGGATGAGAGGTTTGTACTGAATAATGGTCTCTTGTACAGAGAAAGTAAGGAAGACGGGATTCAGTTGGTTGTACCCCAGACACAGAGAAGGGAAGTATTAAATCTAGGTCACTCCATTCCCTGGGCAGGTCACTTGGGATTTATGAAAACCTTAATGCGGATTGCAAAGAGGTTTTATTGGCCCAGAATGTACAGCGATGTGAAGGAGTTCTGTAAGACATGCCCTGAGTGTCAGCTTGCTGTTGGTCGTACCCCTGCTTATGCCCCACTTATTCCATTACCTGTTGTTGACTCTCCCTTTGAAAGAATAGGAGTGGATATAGTTGGCCCACTGGAAAGAAGTCAGGCAGGGAACAGATTTATTTTAGTAATTTGTGACTATGCTACAAGGTACCCTGAGGCTTATCCCCTTAGAGAAGTCACTGCCAAACAGATATCCACAACCCTTTTGAGATTTTTTTCACAAGTGGGCATACCACGGGAGGTTCTCACAGACCAAGGACCCAACTTCATGAGCCATACCCTACACCAGGTATATCAACTGCTAGGGATTAAGAGAGTGCGAACCACCCCCTATCACCCTCAGACTGATGGGCTGGTCGAACGTTTTAATCAGACCCTAAAAGCCATGCTCAAAAAGTTTGTCTCTGAAACGGGCAAAGACTGGGACAAGTGGCTGCCTTTCCTTCTTTTTGCCTATCGGGAAGTACCCCAGGCCTCAACAGGATTCTCCCCTTTTGAGCTCCTTTATGCCCATCCTGTTAGAGGACCCTTGGATGTGCTGAAAGAGAGCTGGGAAGACACACATAAGCCCAGTAAGCAAAACATTCTGACTTATGTCCTCAAGATGAGAGAGCAACTCCAAAAGACCACAGCTCAAGCCCAAAAGAACTTGCTCCAGTCCCAAGCCCAGCAGAAAGAGTGGTATGACAAAGCAGCCCGAACACGCAGTTTCAATCCTGGTGATAAGGTCCTTTTGCTGTTGCCAACATTGGAAAACAAGTTGTTGGCGAAGTGGCAAGGTCCCTATGAAGTAAAGCGGAAAGTGGGTCCAGTGACCTACGAAATCGAAATTCCTTCCAGAAGCCAGCCTCTGCAGGTATTCCACATCAACATGCTAAAGAAATGGCATTCCCGTATACCATCATCAGATATGGCCGAAAGCACAGCAGCCCCAGTGATGGACAACGCTATGTTTGTAAGGGCAGTAGCAGAGGAGGAGGAGGTAGAAGAGCAATACATCCCTGGACATCCAGGCAAGAGCGAACTAAATCTCAGTCACTTGACTGAGAAACAGAAACAGCAGCTGATGGGATGCTTACCTGACCAACTTTTCATGGAGTCACCGGGTAGAACAGACCTGATCAGTCACTCCATCATTCTGAACGACCCCAAACCCATCCGGCAATCTGTCTATCGGGTACCTGAAAGACTGCTGCCAGTGATGAAAGAGGAGCTAAAGACCATGCAGAGTCTGGGGGTAATAGAACCATCCACCAGTGAATGGAGCAGCCCTATTGTACTGGTACCTAAGAAGGATGGCACTCTCCGGTTCTGCCTGGACTTCCGTAAACTGAATAGTGTCAGTAAGTTTGACCCTTACCCCATGCCAAGGGTAGATGAGCTGGTTGAAAGACTTGGAAGAGCAAAATACCTCAGTACTCTCGATCTCTGCAAGGGGTACTGGCAAGTTCCATTGAAGCCAGAATGCAAGGAGCTTACAGCCTTTAAGACCCCATTTGGACACTTTCAGTTCCAGGTTCTTCCATTTGGGCTTCATGGTGCTCCAGCAACATTTCAGAGAATGATGGACAAGATTCTCAAAGGCACGGAAATGTTTGCTGCAGCCTACTTGGACGATATTATCATCTTTAGCCAGAGCTGGGAGGAACATCTAGGGCATCTCCAAGAGGTGCTAAAGAGGATAAAGACTGCTGGATTGACCATCCGCCCAGACAAGTGTGGCCTGGCCAAGGCTGAGACCCAATACCTGGGGTATGTACTGGGACATGGGGTGGTCCGACCACAAGTTGGTAAAATTGAAGCCATTAAAAATGCTGAGAGGCCTGTGACCAAAAAGCAGGTACGGTCCTTTTTGGGACTGATTGGCTGGTACCGAAGGTTTGTACCAAACTTTTCAGCCCGGGCAGTTGCCCTGACTAACCTCACCAAAAAGGGCCACCCAAACAAGGTGAATTGGACTATGGACTGTGAAAAGGCCTTCCAGGATTTGAAGGACTCTTTATGTAAGGAACCACTGCTTCAGAGTCCTGACTTTGAGCAACTGTTTACTGTGCAGACTGATGCTTCAGAGCATGGCCTAGGAGCTGTGCTGTTGCAGGGTGAACAAGGACATCTAAAACCCATTGCCTATATCAGTAGGAAGCTCCTTCCCCGAGAGACAAAGTACTCAACGGTGGAGAAGGAATGCCTTGCCATTAAATGGGCATTAGACTCTCTGCGATACTATTTGCTGGGACGCAAGTTTCGGCTAGAGACTGACCATCGGGCACTAGCCTGGTTAGGCAAAATGAGGGACACTAATGCCCGAATAACTAGGTGGTTTCTAGCCATTCAGCCCTTTGATTTTGAGGTGCTGTACAGGAAAGGAGCACAGAATTGTACCGCTGATTTTCTCTCAAGGGCACCTCAAGAGGTGTCAGGAGAGGGAGGGGGAAATGTCACAGTGAGCCTGTGACCTAAGACTAAAAGGACTTTTATTTTGAAAGAACTGCTGAAGTACTTGTACCCCCATAAACAGTTTACACCAATATACACACACAATCTACATGCCGGCAAATTAACATCCTATACTAGATGTGTGGTTATTTTTCTGTTTAGGTGGTGTGATAGGCTCTCTGCTTAGTTCCATGTTTTTATATAATTTTCTTTTCTTTTGTTGGTTGTTTGTTTTGTCTCAATGCTAAATGTTTTGTTTTGTTATATGATTTAACCTTCAAAGAAACCACACCAAACTCTTTTACAAATGTTAACAGTTTATTTCCTCGGTAACAAACTAACATGTACACATAAAATACTGTTATACTCACATTGTGGGTCACCTCTTTACTGGCAAACCCATGTGCAGCGACGGCTGCCATTTTAAAGCTGCTAATTGCCCAATTGGAAGGGCACTTTCATTTTTGTCAGTGACATCACAGGGGGAAATCAGGGAAACTATCATTTCTCAGACATTTTTCTTTGTAATGTGGAGACAAAATTTTGTAATTAATAATGTGATGCATAGGTTGCATGTTAATACCATTTATTTAATATGTTTGTATAGTTTATCTTGCTTTAAAATTATCATTTATTTATACATGGTATGTTCCTGAAGTGGGAGGAGCCTAACGCTATAAAAGGGCTCCTGGTAGCCATTTTTCAGGAGAGTGTTTGGAGTGTGGGTTCACTCCTTGTATTTTTGGGCCTGAATATTGGCATAGCCAGAATACATGTGAAACTCTTATGAATTTATATTTATTTTGCTTTATTTTTGTTACTGTATATATTTTTGCTTGGGAATCACTTTTGCACCAAAATAAACACACTGGATTGAAAATTCTTCTCCATCATCATTGATTTTACACCTTCACCGACGGTACACCCTAACAAGCCTTATGAAATGTTTTTTCCCCCTCTGAAATTCTGTTTATTTACATTTTTCTGGTTATCAAATGAAGGCATAAAACATTCATTTAATTTATCTTTTAATTATTGAAAATTAAGCAAACTTTATTTTTTGGTAAACAAAGGGGATTTACTATTAAAAATAAAAAATGGAAGAAATGTTGTGTGATTATTCCTTAATGATGATATTTCATTTTAATAGTAGTAGTAGGCTACTGAACAATAGTAATAGATTTCTGGCAAATACTTGTCTTTAAACTAAACCAGACTTTTATTTTGACGGGTTACCGTACCTTTACAGTTCTGTGTATGTGATACTACTGTACAGTCTATAATGTGATATATGACGCTAGTTTTACTGAAATCAAACGGTCAAATGCTCATGAAGTGACTCTCAGTGCAGTTCTTGAGATGTTCCTCATGTGTTTACGTCCTAATTTAGTGAGACGATAGAAGCTGAAATCACCGCGAGCGTCACGCGAGCGTCACGCACACTTCCGTGTGTTTAATGAATGAAGTCGCGCTTCTGCTCCATTCATTAACAGAGACACGCAGAACATGCAGGATACATATTTAAATATACTTTTCCGGCTAAATATTTACAGATCTTAGTCCATATCGCGATTTGATGTCGTTGCAATGATGCTATGACCTACTTTTGATTAATTCATTCAAAATTTGACAAATTCTGTGACATTCCACGTTAAACTGAAAATTGTGGCCTAGTCGTGGTTGTGGCCTAGTGGTCAGAGAGTTTGACTCCTAATCCTAGGATTGTAGGTTCGAGTCTTGGGCTGGCAATATCACGACTTAGGTGCCCTTGAGCAAGGCACCGAACCCCAAACTGCTCCTCTGGCACTGCAGCATAAATGGCTGCCCACTGCTCCAGTGTGTGTTCACTGCTGTGTGTGTGTGTGCACTTGCTGGGGGAAATGCAGAGCACAAATTCTGAGTATGGGTCACCATACTTGGCTGAATGTCACATCACAACTGTAAATTCCATTTTTATGACTGGATTCCGCGATTCCGTCCGCCTTTTCTGCATCGCGGAAATTATATCTATTATAAATTATAATTATATCTAAATATATAATCTGCCTGCTGTTCGTCCGACGACTTAAAACCGAAGTATCTCCATATAATGGAGCCAGTTGTCCTTTTTTTTAAACTAGTTCTGTAGCCTCCGGGCTGGTTGAGGATGCCGCCATGTTCAATGAGACAATATGCGAGGGGAGGGGGAACAAAATTAAGGAGGTGGGGGCGAACACAGCACAGAGAAGACAAACAAGCAAAGTGGCCGAATCAGAATTAAATATAAACAATATATCGATATATACGATATGTCAAAATCCATATCGTGTTTAAAAAATATCTCGATATATTTTAAATATCGAGATATCGCCCACCCCTATTTGCAACCTCTATACTTGTATATTAACATAATAATCAATCAGAACGTCAGTAATGGCATTTCTCTTACACTGGTGGTCCAAATCTAAGTGACATTCTAATGAGGTTAAGCCATCCAGATTCATTAAAGTAATTGCCATATCTCATCATGATGACAGGGTTGCTGCAGTGACAGCGGCCCTGCCTCATGATGTATGACTGCCCCATTAAATATTCTTCATCAGATGATTGCTGATTTTGTATTCGGGAATTGGTTTGATGAATATTAAAATGATTTCAAAGTAGCTGTATATACTGCTGATAAACATTTCATGCAGTTCTTCAAAAGTGTGTGTGAAGCTGGAAGAGACGTCAGTGTGACCTTTAATCTGACCTTAAGCATGCTGATTACTAAAGATCATGAGGGGAAAGGTTAGAGACTGTGTGTGTCCTCTTATGATTCAGTATACAACATTTATGAGTCACCTGGGATCATATTTTATTAAATAACTAAACATTTAGCAATCGGCACTGCATAACACATTCATTTGGAGTGATTTTGCTGACACTATAAAATTAAATCAAAGACATCTCAGTATTAGAAAGTGGATAACATGCCATTTTTATTTTTCAATTTACTGGCCACATAAAAATAGTTTTAAAATAATATTCACAATGCTGCTTTAATGTAAACAGCAAAAAGTGTTCAAAGTATAAATAATTCTATAAATAATTTCAGATAGTCTGTTTCAAACTGATTTAATGATTCATTAACATCACCACTCTTAGACTTGTAATGTTTCAAGGCATTTAAAAAAAAGAAAAAAGAAATTAAGTTAATTATATTAGGCAGGCAGTTCGGGGGGCCATGGCAGAGTGGCCTCCGTGGCCTTGGAACTCATCCCGGCCCCTTCGTATAGCCCCCACTCCCCCCAAAAAAAACATTTCTTGAGGAAGACTCCAGATCCCCTGGTTAGAACTTGCTCTGGGCTGGGATCAGAAGTCCACTCCAGGCTGCATTCAGGAACAGAAGCCCTCTCTGGGCTAAACTCAGAATCTGAGGCCCTCTCTGGGCCTGACGTGGGAACAGGAGCCCTCCCTGGACTTGACGTTGAAACAGGAGCCCTCCATGAGCTTGACTCGGGATTTGAGGCCCTCCCTGGGCCTAACGTGGGAACAACAGCCCTCTCTGGGCTGAACGTGGGGACAGGAGCCCTTTCTGGGCTTGACTCGGGATCTGAGGCCCTCCCTGGGCCAGACGTGGGAACAACAGCCCTCTCTGAGCCGGACATGGGAACAGGAGCCCTCCCTGGGTCAGACTTTGAGATAGGAGTCCTCTCTGGGCTTGGTGTCTGAATTAGTTTGAGCTGTAGTGGATTCAGGAGCTGGAGCCAACACTGAAGCAGACTCAGGGGCTGGAGCCGACACTGGAGCGGGCTCAGGGGCTGGAGCCAACACTGGAGGCTTATAATTTCTCCGCCTCCTCATGGTAGAGGATATGGGGACAATTGGCTCAGGAATGGGCTCTGGGCCGAAATAAAGGAATAGGCTCAGGAACATTACTCTCTAAAGCAGACTCAGGACCTGGCAGCCATGATTGGTAACGACATAGATGAAGAATTGGATGAAGTGGACCGACTCGGCTACAGGGCATAATACATGAATTCTTCAAGCGAGCTCGTGATAAGGTTCTTGGGCATTCTAGAGTACCCCAGATCATCTAAGCCTCCTCAAAACAAAGCTATCTGCTCTGATTCACCCATCGCGGAAGTTTTGGCAAGCTCTCTGAACTCCAAAACGAAGTCTACCATTGGCCAGCCATTCTGAATGAGGGAATATAGAGGATTTTCCATGGTTTTCCAATTCTCATTAAAATATGATGGTCTGGTCTTCTGTCAGCAGATATACAAGGGGGACACAGTGGTAAGTGTAAACAACAGCAGCTTTTATTGAACACTGGCAGGTAGAAAAAAACATGGAAAAGAGTCCAGCTGAGTATTTGGGGAGTAGCAAGGGTTAGAGGGTCTTATCTGAGTAACTGAGTCCTATTCCTTTTCCAGGGGATACCAGGGGAACGGTGAAGCATGGAGACGATGGAGCACTGGAGAATGTTTGCAGATGATCCGGAGGAGTAAAGGAAGAATGGTGCTGATGGGAACACTTGGAACGGAGCAGTGGAGTATCCTTAAGGTAAGTAACAACAAGTAAGGATTGCATAACTAACTGTGAGACCAGACAATGTGACAGCAAGGAGAATGCAAAGATATAGGGAGCTTGATTAGCGTTTACAGGTGCCCGGAATAAGGTCATGTAGCACATGGGGAAGGAAAATACAACAAAACAGGAACACAGTCCTGGGGTGTGACAGCATGCATGTATGCATATGTATGTATGTATGTATATTAGTTCGTTTTTTTTGTGCTTATATTGTATCAAGGATGCTGCTTATTAGACCTCCAACTCACTTGACTATGTTTTGCATACTATGTAGTACAGAAGTATGCATATTCAGTTGCAGGGACTGTCTTTATAAGCACACTGCAGATTTATTAAAATTTACTTGATTGATTGAACAATTATCCATATTTTAAGGCCCCCTTTCTCAAATCTTGCCCTGGAGCTAAACTCTGCAGGAAAGTCTCGAGGTACAGATTTGAGGATCCCTGTTTTAGGGTATGAGACGTAAAGGAATCATACACAAAGAGGAGATGGCACTAATAAAATGAAATTTACTGTAATTTAATTTAAATAAAAAATAATGAAGGAATATAAAGCAGAAAATCAGAGACAGGATATTAAAACCTGGATGAGCTCGAGAGCTTCCCATTCAGCTGGTCCCCACATGCTGAGGATTCTGGGTAAAGCTGCATTGCAGGCGCGAACATTGAACACAGAAAGAGTCACTTATCAGCAGAAGACGCTGACCTGAAAATGTCTCCCGCTGGTTTACAGCTCAGTCATCCCTTCTTTATAAACAAGATTACAAAATGGATTAACTGCTGTTGGTTAATCCATTCCAAGTGTGCCAATCGTCCTGGGATGCTTGTGCTGAAACCATCTCTTTCGAGCACTGTAGGCCGGTTAAGGGTGCTTCTAGGCAACAACCACACTCTCTTGAGCCTACAATCTGCTGTTATAAGTATAGCCTACATCATATTACTTTTAGCATCTTATCTACTCCCTCTCTCTCTAATTGAATCATTTATGTTGGATTGACTTTTGCAGAGAGGAAATGTAAGGAGACTGATGCGATTATCTCTTTAACACTTGCTGTGTAGGTATGAGCGTGTGTGTGTGTGTGTGTGTGTGTGTGTGTGTGTGTGTGTGTGTGTGTGTGTGTGTGTGTGTGTTTGTGTACAGTATCTGAAGGCTCATATGTTTTTCATGGCTGCTGACAGAGACGCATTGTTGCCCGAGGGGCAACTTTTCTCTGAAAGTAAACAAGTAAATAATAACAGATGAAAAAAGGAGGAAAAAAGTGCACTCAGAGGTACAGAGTCATCACTGCATAACTGCCACTCAAAGCAACAGTCAGTGTCAGCACCTGGAGAGAAACTGCCAACAGTATGCACTCTGGTCTGCATCTTTCGACTTTTGCACATGCCTTGATGTTTCATTTGTTACTTCAAGGAACCATAGCAATCTAATTTAATATGCCTTTTTGGTGTGTGTGTGTGTGTGTGTGTGTGTGTGTGTGTGTGTGTTTGAAATTCCAAGAAGATAATATATTGAAAAAAAAAAGCTTGTTTATTAATTCCATATATGCCTGACAAACAAAACACTGACTACTGCTGTAAAATTCTATATTTGTGATTAATCTTACACATTTAAATAGTAAATAAATGTGATACTGAAGACTGGAGTAATGGCTGCTGAAATAAGTTACATTTTAAAATAAATTTAAATACAAAACAGTTATTATAAATTAAATGACCTGAACAATGAACTGCACAATTTTACTGTTTTACTGTATTTCTGATCAAATAATTGCAGGCTGGGATAAAACAGAGAGAGACACAAACGGTTTGCGCAGTGACTTCACTCTGCAAGAATTTGCATGTGATGTGCATGTGATATGAATATGATCCTCCACACACAGGCATATACAGTCAGTTGCTGTGTGCATACACAAACATGTTTTGTCATCTACACAGCCAACAGAAGCTCTACTTGAATCATCATAGCCAACATCTGCATTGAGCCTGTGCATAACCGAGATCCATACATAATGTATGTAGTCCACACTACAATCGCTTCAAAAAGAAAAATGCACAATAGCTTGATGTTATCTTTTCTCTGATGTATACATACACAAAAGCGGACAGTGAGGACAGTGGGATGACAGCCATGTCTGATCTGTCAACTCTCAGTCTCTGAGGATGTTCTGCTAGCGTGTGTGTGATCAGATCATGATCCTCCAGCACTGAATCTTGTCAATGCCGGTTAATCACTCTGCCAAAAGATGCCTCACATACAGCGGGGTACAAAAAAAGAAAGAAAAGAAGACCACAGTGAAAACATTATTTAAACCTATAGAAATAAGCTACATTTTAAACAATTTAAAACAAATTAACATTACAATGTTTAATAAAATTATACATATTTAAGATTCTGCATTATTCTTAGGCCTCTAATCAAGTGAGCAAATTTGACAAGAATGTTTTAAACAGCATCTAATTCAAATCATGATGAATGTCATGCTTTCACACAAACTTATGAAGTTAATGCAGCTTTAATGTTGTTTTTTTGTTGTTGTTATTTAAACAGAAGGGGATGCGACAAATACCAAATTCTAATATTAATGTTCATTTTTTAATTTAGCAATTTTCACTCAATGATATTCTGAAAGTACAATTTGTAATGCATTTTCTATTTTAAACAATAAAAATGCAAAATAGATTCATTTTAACTAGAAGTCTCAGACTTTTGGACCCCACTGTAAAATATATGGTTCGCTGCTGTCCATGGTGCTGATTGAAAATATATACCCCTTTATATACGTACATGGAGTGTTGAGAGATAATGGGGATTTGAAAAAAAATAAAATAACCAACATTAACAAAAATGCCCCCAAATTCAAGATGATGAGGCAAAAAAATCCTCTGCACAAATAAGAAATTTATTGCGGTTGTCGTTATTCCAGTGAAACGTGAAATGGATGAAAACAGTTGAATACGGCATTACAGTTATAGTAGCTTTTTATGCATTGGTTGTAGCTTTGAATATTAATTAATCATACACAATCAGAAATGTTTTGATTCGTCACAGAAAACAAGTTTTTGAGTCTGCACACTCACTGACCAAATTATGAATATGCATATGTGAATCCTCCCATCACCATGAAACACAAAGGGCAGAAAAGAGTAAGTAAGAGATTGATTTTGCAGTGTAGACAGCTTCAATGATTATAACAGTGTATTTTGTCAAAGTGCAGAATTTTGAAAAGGATGGACAATTACAATTTCTGGGCCCTTGAAAAAGCATATGAGGTAGGGATATATATATACGCCTAAAGGGGATATGTGTATATATCCCTACCTCATATGCTTTTTTGTCTGCAATATAGTTACATATAAACCTATCTAATAATTCAGTTATTTAATAATTAATTCACTTGGCTTGAATTTCCATGGATACAAACACATCAACACAAATAGCAAAGATATTTGGAGCAAGTAAAAAATATTTGTGAAAGGAAACACATTTTTTGGTTAGTAATATGCATTACTGAGGACTTAATTTGGATAACTTTAAAAGGTGATTTTCTCAATATTTAGATTTTTTCCACCCTCAGATTCCAGATTTTCAGATAGTTGTCTCTAGTTGCTTCTATCCTAACAAACCATACATTTATTCAGCTTTCAGATGATTTTGAAAAATTGACACTTAAGACTTTTATTGTTGTCCAGGGTCACACATGTGTGTGTGTGTGTGTGTGTGTGTGTGTGTGTGTGTGTGTGTGTGTGTGTGTGTGTGTGTTTGTGTGTGTGTGTGTGTGTGTGCTCTCCATGATACAATATCATTTTCTTAAAATATGTACAATAATCTTGATAACAAATTCTCTGTTAAAAAACAAACAAAATAGAAAATGGTAATCCACATGCCCTCATTAAACAGATGACAGATTGGATAATGCACAAATGAATGCCAACTGTTGATGATTTCATTTCTCCTAATGTTTGGAAATTTAATTTCACTCTTTAGCAGCTCATTTGATAAGTGATGTTTGGAGTTGGCATCCAGGGGATTATGCGTTATTAGTTATCCATGTCAGTGTGTCAGAGACAGATCTGTAAAAGGGAAATGTCATCTGGCGGGATCGAGTGTGTGTTTGTGTATGCTGAGAAAAAGACAAATATGTCTGGCACATAACAGCAAACATGCAGCAGATTATAATTCATGTAACACATTTTCTTGAAAACGTAGAAACGAGTGTTAGTACAAAAAAAAAAACATTTTATACTCAATTACTTTCCCCAGTAATTTCCAGCTCCTCTCTTTTATCTGCCTCATTATAAAATGATAAATAATAAACTGTTCAGCAGTGAAGCAGTTCTCTAAACATAGATAAGTAGAAGTCTGACTCAATTAAGATCAAAAAACAGATGTGTTCCTGGATGTCCCTGAGCAGCACTTTGTGTTCTTTTTGTAGTGAAATAAATATTTGGCTATAAATATAAAATCCCATAGACTGACACTGAAGGGGGATATTAAGAGACTCACAGATGGACACATTTGAGCAAATAACTGACCAGAACAACCTAGCAATGGCAATGACTTAGCAACAACCCAAGTATTCCTAGCAACCATATAGCAACATGCTAAAACCACTCAAAATACCTATAACTGGAACATCATAGCAACTGCAAAGCAAAGTACCACAAAAAATCACAACAGGCAAGTAACCACAAACCCTAACATCATAGTGACAGGTTTAAAGGTCTGATCACACCAAGATGAATATTGATATGCAAACTGTCAGAATTATTAATAATTATTAACACCACAAAACAGGGTTTACATAGTTGAACCACATTTAGTTTGGGTTCCTTGCCACTGTCCCCATTGGATAGCTTAGTTGGGGTTTAAATTCTGTTATTCTGTTTATTCTGATTCTGTTATTTTCCTTTTTATTACTGTGAAATTTTGAACAAATCTACATATTGTATAAAGCCAAAGATTATTTGACTTTTAACTTGACATGGCAGCTTGAACTAATAAATCTAGTGCATGCTCACATAGATAAACGATTACACAACGAACGCATCTTGTGAAAACAGCCTTTTACTCTATGACTCAAAAATGGTCACAACTGTGTTGTAGTCCAGAGTGACTTCATTTCTTCATATATTTGCAATCAAGGGGTCTGTTGACTGGCTGGTGTGTGCAGAGGGCAGAGGCACTGACCTGCTGGGATGTGTGGAGTGCAGCGTGGTCCATGGCTGCTCTGAAAAACACACTGTGATATAGCCTTTACACTCGGACCTCCTGGCATTTCTGTATCTTAAGCCAACACACACACACAAGACATGCACACACTTAAACTTACATACGCTACTTAAGACAGAAAGATACAAGTGTAAACACATACACAATTGTAAATACAAATAAAAATATGCTCGCAACCACAGATAAAACTGCGACATTTATCCCGCGACACATGCAAAGTGTGAACATTTATGCACACACACATAACACAGCCATCTGTCAGACTCAAGTCCCCCCTGTGCTCTGGCTGTCATAGATATAATACAGTCTGCTGATTGGCTAAATCTGTTACCAAACCCATGATGAAACGCACACAAAAGCACAATAAATAACTTCCTTTTTCATAGGAAGTAGAGAAACTAGAACACTTGAGGAGGACGGGATAGATGACATTCATTGAAAAGGACATGACAGACATTCACATTAAACTTTCAAACCTCTATAAACCCGTTTTTCACCTGAGTGCCATTTCAATCTCTCTCTATTTCTCTGCGTCGTCTCCTTCCATCTGTTTCATGCGCTTCTAATCATTAATCTTCATCCAGCTTCCCAATCATTTTCCAGTTTGTGCCGTTTCCTCCAGAGTGCTGTTCAATAAGGCTCTGAAATTTGACCTCTTACATCACATTGGCACACAGGCTCTCATAGACACGGACTGATGGGTCCCTAATGCCCTGTTTTTGAATTAACACATTATTGCTTTGTAATAAGCCAGAGAAAGTCAGAGACAGCGGGACCTTCAAGAGTTAGACTAGGTCAATGCCGGCAAGTGCAGTAGAAATCACTCTAAGATGCTGATTTGCTGCTTGAGAAACAGTTTTATTATTATTATTATTATTATCAATGCTGAAAACAGTTTCTGCTGCTTCTTATTTTTGTAAAAGGAATCTGTTGTAATTTTATAAATGTCTTTAGTTTCGCTTTTGATAAATTCAGTGCTTCCACAAAACTTTAGAATGATAGTGTATATTAATTTAAATTCTGAATTGTGTCTTTTTTATTTCTTTACACAGAACTTAAGTCTAAAACTTACCTAAAAATTTAACATTGCTCTTTTGCTGCCTTGCAAGCTCTGGTATTTCCTTCAGGAAAAGCAGATTTTGATTTGGAACATAACCAAGTTTTTTTCTTTTCAAGACTTTGGCTTTTTATTTTCGGAAGTTGGAAATAGGCTGCCAAATTCAACAGAGTTTAGTCTTTGGCACATCAAGAAGCTGTGTTTACATGTTCCCATGCCATATGTTAACACTCTTCTTTGAGGGTGGAAACATTTGGTAGCCAAAAAAATCAAACAAAAACTAAACCCCACTGGTGTGACAGTTATAGTTTGATGGTGTGTGTGTGTGTGTGTGTGTGTGTGTGTGTGTGTGTGTGTGTGTGTGTGTGTGTGTGTGTGTGTGTGTGTGTGAGAGAGAGAGAGAGAGAGAGAGAGCGGGAGAGTGACAAAGCTACTGCAAAATTGACAGTGCTGCAGGTAATCCTCAGCAAACAGGAAGTAAGTAAATGTCAGCACAATTACACACACCTACACATTTACAAAATCAACAAACACTCAATGGGGATTTCAAACTGTGGTCACCAGGGGTCCACAGATCATTTTAACCAGAAAAAGTGAGAGGGAAAAAAATTTTTATATTCTATTAATAACCAAATTTACCAAACAGTAGGAATTGTTCAAGAACGAAATTATAAATTATAGTTTTAAACTAAAATATTGTAAAATGTTAATTTCTACTTAACAACATGCTTATATATATATATATATATATATATATATATATATATATATATATATATACACACAAAAATGTATGTGTGTGTGCATATATATATATATATATATATACGTGTGTGTGTGTGTGTGTGTGTGTGTGTGTGTGTGTGTGTATAGACACTACCAGTCAAAATTTTGAACCGTAAGATCTTTAATGTTTTAAAGAAGTCTCTTCTACTCACCAAACCTGCATTTATATGATCCATTTTTTTTGTAAGGGTGACTCATAAATCCAGAAGAACTAGTTCATACAGGTTCCTAGTTGATATAGCTGCTGTTCTCTTTTTTTCTCTGGTAATGCTAGAGTAAGTTGGTTTCATGGGGATGCTGGGACTACTCATGCTAGAACAGTCCATGTAAATGTCAGTATGCTATGCTTACAGTTTGAGTGGATCTATGTGTGTGCACACATGCACATTTATGTGTGTTCTGCAGGCTGTAAAATTAAATTTGTCAGACTCTTACTACCCCAGCATGTCATACATGTATACAAGTATACATCTACATCAGCACTTCTCACCCACCCCTCCTTAACATTTTTATTGCACGCTATTCAATCCACATGACAATCTTCTTAAACAAATGCAGTCTATAAGCGGCACTCTCTCTTCACTTTACTCTGACTATGGCATGAGTAACAGAAATGTTTAACATTTATATTCATTGTCTGTGTTAGATGGATAGACCTTCAAAAAAAACGGTTCTAAATGCCGCTTGTCCTGCTATCCACTGCTATAGAATGAATGGCGGCATTAGAGCTTCATCTGTGTGGGACTGTAAATCAAACTGGTTCTGAATGCCTGTAGCCAAAAAAGCACAAAGCCCTACAGATTTTGAGTGATGATGAGTAATACTGTATACTACTATTCTGTATAGTTACTGTACACATTCAAGTCTAAAAGGAATAGTGCATCCAAAATTCTGTTGTCAGTTAATAACCCTTGTGTTGTTCCAAACCTGTAAGATTTCCTCTTGAGGAAAGAGAAGATTTAGCAGAATGTCCATGCTGCCCTTTTCTATATAATGAAAGTGGATGGGGACTATAAAATATAGGAATACACAAAAAAATAATTCTGGTAGACACTGCTAAGTCAATAATTATTTTTATATTTAATAACCAATACATTTTTCATTATTTGTTTAAATAAAATCAACTCTTAAAATGGAAATCAATTATTTTATTGAATTATTAGAATTTGCCAAATCACAGCATTACAAGGTACAGTATGAAACATTGATATTCATTCATTTTTGCTAAAGATTCAACTACACTGTGTTTTTTGTTTTTTAAAAGAATAGATGACAGCAAAGGTAATTTACATGTAAAAATGTAGAAGGAGAAATGAGCATGAACAATTAAATATTCAATTTCATCCAATATGCACTATATTTAGTATAAAAAAGTCATACAAAAGCAGACTAAAACAGAATGAAGTATCTTTTAAGGGAAAAACTATAAATAGTTTTACATGTACCTATTTATACACTATATAAATAACTCACTTTCAGAGAAGAAAATCATACAGGTTTCTTAATACATGATAGAGAATAAATAATAACAGAATTTTCTTTTTTGGGTAAGCTATCCATTTAAGTCTGCTCTGTGCTTACCGTCTTTATCTCTGTCACTTTTTTTCTTCACTGTCCCTCTTTCACTCTTTCTCTCTGACCAACAGACCAAGTCTATCAGTAACAAGGTATGAAGCCAATTTTGTTTCTTCACAAGGGAATTCTGATAAAAACAGGATAGAGAAAGGGACATAAAGGTAGATCAGGGGGTCCTTATAAACATCACATCATGAGGTAAGCCTCTTTTATCAGTATTAGTGTAACGCCACGCCAGCACAGGGAGCCCTCACCGGAGTATTGACTGTTCACCACTCCCTCTGCTTCTACAGTCATTTCCTGTTTGGAACTATTTAACATGTGCTAGCATGTCACTTCACTGCGAAGTATTGCCAGTTAACCTGCCTTACCAAGCGTTTTCTTTGCGAGTATTCTGACTGCCTGTTTGATCACGATTCTGCCTGTTATCTCGTTCACGTCTCTTGGATTGCCCCTTTGGATATATTGCTTGATTGGACTGATGTTTGTGTTTGACCTGTTCACCTGCCTACTCGTCTCTGCCTACTGGATAACCCCTGTGTATGTTGAAAGATCGGACTGCCCTTACGGTACTGACACATTGCCTGGTAACACGACTCTGTTTGTACGATCTTCCTTTAATAAACTCCTGCAAATTAATTCACATTTTGCCTCAGCCTCTTCGTTACAGAATACTTCGCCTCAACTGAATCCAGCAGAAGTTTCTAACATGCCACCGGCGTTCGCTTATGAAAGTGAAGTCTTAAAGGAGTACCAAGATCAGTTGAGTAAACTTCAAGCAGTCAACGAGCACTTGACGAGCTACATCCAGTTGCTTCCATCAACCATGCCTAGAGCGGTGAGCTTTGCACTACCCGATAAATTTGATGGTTCAGCTGATAGATGTTCGTCAGGTGAAGATTTATTTCGACAATCAGGAAGACAAACTTAATTCTGACGAAAAGAAATGTGCCGTCATGATGTCTTTATTGTCTGGGAAGGCGATCGAATGGGCTGCAGCCGTTTGGGATACTGACATGAGATTCAGACGATCTCTGATTCAGATCTCTGCAAAATTTTTGAGATTTCCTTTTTTCAGAGTTTCAAATTTGTCAGTGTTCTCCCACTGTATTAGTTTGTTTTCCAGGTTTGAAACCTTGTAAATGGTGATCTGAAAACTGGTGTGCGAATTTGTGATAAAAAAAAATAGAAACTCTGAAAACGGAGCTTTGCAGGCTTGCAAAAGTGGTAAAAAAAAAAACTCTCTTCAAACATAATTTTGTTTTTGAGTTTTCCTTCTTCAGAAGTGCAACACTCTTTTTAATGGTGTTGTGCAATTTTTTTTCAGAGTTAGTGGCTACTGGCAATTGTATGGTGAATTCCAGCGACAAGTCGGTAAACTTTTTTTAAATTTTAGGACCGTTTATTTTGCGTATCCTGTGCGCTTTTGTCATTGGCGGAGCAGTCGGTCAATCCCACCTTTCCAGTAAATACTACTTGTGATTGGACTTTACATCAGCAGACCGCAAAGCATTGGCCGAGAGCAGAAGGCCCTCCCTCCAGGCTTTTTTTTTTTTAGTTGCAAGGTTGCGAAGCTTCATTTTCGCTCCGTCTGAGTTTCGGAGTTACAGAGCAGAGCTGCGTGGCAACGCTGCCACAAATTACGTGAGTCACAAGCTCACAACTGTGTGGGCGTATCTCCGCAAAGTGGGTGTTGTAAACTCGGCTCTGAAAAAATTGTCTGCAATAGGAGTGCAAATGTAATAAGTTTCGCCCTTTCGAACCTCAGTTTTCAGAGTTTCAAAACTGTTTTTCACCTATTCGCACACCAGTTTTCAGATCACTATTTACAAGGTTTCAAATCTTGAAAACAAACTATACACTGGGAGATCAGTGACAAATTCGAAAAAATTATTGCACAACACCATTAAAAAGAGTGTTGCACTTCTGAACAAGGAAAACTCAAAAACAAAATTATGTTTGCAGAGATGTAATTTTTTTTTACCACTTTGTAAGCCTGCAAAACTCTGTTTTCAGAGTTTCAAAACTTATTTTCACACATTCGCACACCAGTTTTCAGATCACCATTTACAAGGTTTCAAACCTGGAAAACAAACTAATACAGTGGGAGAACACTGACAAATTTGAAACTCTGAAAAATTCTTTGCGCAACATCGTACATTTTTTTTTTTCAGCTCTGAAGAAGGAAATCTCAAAAACAACAATGTTTGCAGAGATATTTTTATTTTTTTACATTTTGCAAGCTTGCAAATCTTATTTTTCGATCTTGCAAAACTTTTTTTTGTAAGATTTAGAGTTTTCGAACATTTAGTTTCAACCTTTCAGAACTTTATTTTCAGTTTTAAATCATGGCAGGATTTAAATCCCATAGGTGGAATGATGTTTCGCTAAAAGCCGTATTCCAGAGAAGCCTCAACACGGATCTCCAGGCAGAGCTCGTATGTAAAGGAGAAAATTAATTGTTTACTGACTTCGTCACGCTTGCAATCAAGATGGATAATTTGATGAGACAGACTCCGTGAGGAAGGTATGTGAAGGAGATACCGCCTGTTATCCTGACTGTAATTAAAACGCCCGAAGAACCCATGCAAGTCAACATTTTGGTAAATATGGAACACTTGTCGATCCCAAATAACCAATCCTTCAAACTTCCTCTTACCTTAAAAACTGAAGAACTGTCCATCTCATTGACAGCAATGATCAACTACGGAGCAGCATTAAATCTCATTCATGAAGATATCGTCAAGAAGTATAACTTACCTGTCCAACCATGTAACCCACCCATTAAGATCAAGGCCATCAACGACACAGCAATCGAAACTGGCATAATTCAACAAACTTAGACTTTTCACCAGGAGTCCATATCTTTCTATGTTGTTAATTCTCCTAAGCACTAAGTCATCCTCGGATTCCCATGGCTGTCCATACACGACCCTGTCCTGTCCTGGCATCAGGGTGAGTTGACCAAGTGGTAAGCTTTCTGTGAAAATAACTGTTTCTCGTCAGTGCCCCAGCCTTGCTGTATCACTAGTGTTGAAAGCCCTTCAAGCACCAAGACTGTCAATATTCCCCCGTTACGATGACCTAGCAGAGGTATTTAGCAAAACTAAGGCAACACAACTACCACCTCATCGTCCCTGGGACTGTAATATTGATTTACTGCCCAATGCCATGCCTCCCAAGAGTCATGTATATCCCCTGTCTCGTACAGAATCCCAGGCCATGGAGGATTATATTGAGGAGGCCCTAAGTTCTGGACTCATCCGACCTTCCACTTCTCCAGCTGCAGCAGAAAAGGATGGAGGACTCAGGCCCTGTATTGATTATCGGGGATTAAACAACGTCACAATAAAATTCCGCTACCCTTTACCATTGGTCCCTTCAGCTTTGGAACAGCTCCGTGAAGCAAGGATTTACACCAAATTAGACTTACGAAGTGCATACAACCTCATTCGCATCAAGGAGGGCGACGAGTGGAAGACTGCCTTCCTCACCACTAGAGGGCACTATGAGTATCAGGTCATGCTGTATGGACTTGCCAACGCACCTGCTGTCTTCCAGTCTTTCATAAACGAGATCTTCCGGGACCTGCTTAACCAGTATGTAATTGCTTACATTGATGACATTCTCATCTACTCCAAGTCTGAGGCAGAACACGTTAACCATGTCAAGACTGTCCTCACTCGGCTCCTGAAAAATCACCTGTACGTCAAGGCAGAGAAATGTGAGTTTCACGTCGAGCAGACATCATTCCTGGGTGGAGTGAGGAGGCTAGTCAAGCATTCAATGTCTTAAAAGTTAAATTTACCACGGCTCCTATCCTCAAGCATCCAACTTACCATTCATCGTGGAAGTAGATGCCTCGGACTCAGGCATTGGGGCCGTACTCTCTCAGCGCCATGGTCAACCGGGTAAACTGTACCCTTGTGCTTTATTTTCCAGGAAGTTAACGGCAGCCGAACAAAACTATGATGTAGGGAATAAAGAACTCCTGTCTATGAAAGCAGTACATTAAAGGTGCAAAATGACTCAACCCTCGCCAAGCTCGATGGTCCCTCTTCTTCACTCGCTTCCAATTCTCAGTTGGACTTATCGCCCAGGAAGTAAAAACAGTAAGGCAGATGCTCTATCCAGGGAGTATGATCTCCTCATTGACAACAAAACCCCAGAATACATTCTTCCCCCATCAGTAATCATTGCCCCAATTACTTGGGATATCATGGAGGAGATTCAACGGGAACAGATCCAAGATCCAGCTCCTACCAACTGCCCTCCTAACCTCCATTACGTTCCACAAAGTCTGCGCCCCAGAGTCATTCAGTGGGTCCACTCCTCAGTCAGCTCCGGCCACCCAGGTATCTCTCGCACTCTACACCTGGTACGTAACTCATTCTGGTGGCCTTCAATGTCCAAGGACGTCACTAATCACGTCAAAGCTTGTCAGATTTGTGCTCAATCTAAGACCCCCAAGGAATTACCCTCTGGACTCCTACAACCTCTGCCCATTCCACAACGTCCCTGGTCTCATCTCTCAATAGACTTTGTTACCGATTTACCGCTGTCCCAGGGTTTCACGACAATCCTTGTTATCATTGACAGATTCTCCAAGTCCTGCCGGTTAGTCCCCTTGAAAGGAGTCCCCACCGCCATGGAGACGGCACAGGCTATGTTCCACCACGTGTTAAGGAATTATGGAATCCCGGAGGATATAGTCAGTGACAGAGGTACCCAGTTTGCATCCCAAGTATGGAGAGCTTTCTGCAAACAGCTGGATATACACGTCAGTCTCACTTCTGGTTATTATCCCCAAGCCAATGGTCAGATGGAACGCTTGAATCAGGAACTAGGCAGATACCTACGGTCCTATTGCAGCAGAGAACAGCATTGATGGTCAGAATTCCTCCCCTGGGCAGAGTATGCACAGAACTCACTGACTCATTCGTCAACAGGCCTAACCCCTTTCCAGTGTGTCCTTGGATACCCACCTCCTATGTTCCCGTGGTCTGGCGAACCATCATCAGTCCCCGCTGTGGATGACTGGAGTCGTCGTAGCGAGAGGGTGTGGGACAGTGCTCACCTCCGCCTACAACGAGCTGTCAGAGTACAGGAACTCCAGGCTAACAAGCAACGTCGACCACATCCATCCTACCAACCAGGACAACGGGTCTGGCTCTCAACACGGGATCTCAAGTTGCGGCTACCAAGCAGGAAGCTCAGTCCAAGGTACGTTGGCCCTTTCAAAATTCTACGAAGAATCAATGAAGTCACGTACCAATTAGAGCTTCCTGCTAACTACCGTATCTCTCCCTCCTTCCATGTCTCACTGCTGAAACCGGTCCACACGGATACTGACCCCAATCATGAGGCTCAAGAGCCACCACCGCCACTGGACATTGATGGAGCACCGGCCTACATGGTCAAGGAATTACTGGACTCGAGAAGGAGAGGGGGTCAGCTCCAATATTTTGTGGACTGGGAGGGCTATGGACCTGAGGAGAGGTCATGGGTAGCCGCCAGCGAGATTCTGGATCTGTCTCTCACAGAGGACTTCCATCGAGCCAGACCCGATCTACCAGCGCAACGATCATGGGGACGTACGCGCCGAGTGCCAGGAGGCACTCCTAGGAAGGGGGATTCTGTAACGCCACACCAACCCAACAGAGGGAGCCCTCATCGGAGTATTGACTGTTCACCACTCCCTCTGCTTCTACAGTCATTTCCTGTTTGGAACTATTTAACATGTGCTAGCATGTCACTTCACTGCGAAGTATTGCCAGTTAACCTGCCTTACCAAGCGTTTTCCTTGTGAGTATTCTGACTGCCTGTTTGATCACGATTCTGCTTGTTATCTCGTTCACGTCTCTTGGATTGCCCCTTTGGATATATTGCTTGATTGGACTGATGTTTGTGTTTGACCTGTTCGCCTGCCTACTCGTCTCTGCCTACTGGATAACCCCTGTGTATGTTGAAAGATCGGACTGCCCTTACGGTACTTACACATTGCCTGGTAACACGACTCTGTTTGTACGATCTTCCTTTAATAAACTCCTGCAAATGGATTCACATTCTTCCTCAGCCTCTTCGTTACAATTAGGTACAAAGTATCTGTGTTTCACAGCTGAGTAACCACACTAAAACACAAGCCATGTTGCTTTTAAAAAAACAACAGGTATATGTTTTCATTATTAGCAGAGTTTGCCAGGTCACACATTTTTGTATTTATTTTACTTGTACTTATTTAACATGCATGTAAATAGTGTATGTGTGTAGTGTTGAGCTTGGACAGATCTGTCACACAATGCCACTTCCCCTCCTCTTACAGCTTGTCTTGTGCAGATTATCCTTGCTCACGACCGCTTACACAAATCTCTGTCCTGTGTGTGTGTGTGTGTGTGTGTGTGTTGGGGGGTGGAAATGAGTGCTGCACAAATATCACAAACCAAAACATGGATGTCGGGAAAGTTAGATGACAATGACCTCATCAACACTGGAACAATTAAAAAAAGACTGCCTCCCTATTTTGCCTTATTAGGAATGAATTCAAAATTTAAAAACAAATATTTGATGTTCTGCACCAAATGGCACAATTTTCCAGCAAACATGCATTTAAATGAATTTACAGCTGTCTCTCTTTAGATTTATTGAAAATATAAAATGTTTTCCCTACACAAGAAAACTGCAGGGAAAAAAGCCCCACAGTCTGTTGTAACTTGAAAAACTCACAAGATCACTTCAGTCAAGCCTTCCTAAGGGTGTTTATTAGCGGTTTTGTAATAAAGTTTTTGCAAGTTAGAGTGTGGGGATTTCTTTTAAAGTTTTCTTCTAAGGCCTGCAGAAAGTCCTTGACTGAAAGCTTTTTGCAATAAAGTTGTGGCTAGGCCGGATTCATGAAAATCTTAAGGAACAAGTTAAGAAGTTCTTATTCTGAGTTCTTAAATTTCCAAATTCTAAGTCTGTAAGAACATTCTAAAGTGCAATTCTTGGTAAGTTGGAATACAAAACATTCTTAAATGTATTATTAAATAAAAAAAAAGGGGTCATTTTTAAGTTTCTTGAATCTGGCCCCAGGTACTTTTTGTATACACCTCCAATTTTGGCTGTTCTTTAAAAACATTTAATAACATTTCTTCATATAAAAATTCTTAAAAACTGGTCAATGCAGGAGAGCTGAACAAGAGTTATGTCATATATAAAATACGTTGCTTTTGACCTGTATCTTTTGTTTCTGCCCTGCTTCAAACATAACTTGTTGTCATGTTCCTCTCTAAGAGTTAAATGAATTAAGTGCCTGCGGTTCTACCAGGGCTACAGAAGAACAAGTCAGGGAAGAGAACCTCCACTTCATCAATTATTCAATGTTCTTTTTTCATAAATCTCACATGAACTGTACTTTCCTACTTACAGAGAAAAATACCTTAAGAGGTTCTGGGAATTAGTGGGACATCAACCCACAAAGCGACAGAGCGGCACCACTTTTTAAAGATGCAAATGAACATCAATGCACAACTTGACAATACTGTCTTGTTCTCTCTCTCATATCCACATAAAAGCTGAGCTAAGGCGAGCAGACACTGCTGACTGTTCAGCTGGACTGAAATATCTTCTCAGCTCATCAGCATTTGTATGTCATCATTAATATGCTGTCACTTCCTTCTTTCCTCTTATTGAATAATGCTGCCTTTTTGCATGGGAGATGCCTGGTTTTCTGACACACTCGTGGTCATACTTTTGTGGCTGACTTTATGTGTGTATGGGTGTGTTTGAGTGCACAATAGGCTATATTAAAGATTAATGGCTTAAATATATGACTGTAAGTCAACTAGAAAAATCGCCCTAACAGGTACAGTACTACATGCAAACTCAAACAGTAGGCCTAAGTAATGAAATCGATGTTCATTCAGTGAAGGATTCATCAAGACTGACTCTAATTTACGGGTTTGTGAGTTTTCTGAATGATTAAAAAGAACAGTATTCTGTTATATCTTCTATATGTATGTACAGTATGTTTTTGCATGCAGCCCACAAGGCCAACTCAATATGTGCTGCCTTCCCATTATTCTACAGTATACATTGTATTTTTTTCCATCTCATCACATTTAATTCAGACAGCAAAATCAGATTCAAAACTCAAGTAAAATATGGTTTTCTTTTGCACGCTGCTGCTGAAGATCTATGCATGCAAATATAAAGATTTATATGTTTTATTAAGAATTAAGGACTTAATGAGTCCTGAGACAAAGCTTTGCACGGTATGACATTTTATTATTTTCAAAGTTTCTCTCTCGCTCTCTCTTGCTGTGTTTGATTGTATATGTGTTACAGTAGTCACAGATCAGGGCTGTGAGGCTGCCGAGTCATGCCAGATAATTTCAAAGAAGGCTGCCTTGTAGTCACGTGTCTGTGTGTAAAATCACATTCATTAGCACCCAGTGAGTCCACTGAAGTGAAATGATGGCAGTGCATGTATGTCTTCTCCAAGTTATTCCTGTCTGTTTAAATTCCCTCACACACCATGCTTTACACACACATAGTAAATATAACCACTGGCTTGCTTAAAGGATGAAGTGCATGCTCAATGATGCTGACAGTTGAAGATGAAGATGAATATAAAACACACACGCATCAGCTTTTATGTTCTAGACACAATGTTCAAAATCTCAGCAATTAACATTAGCATTGTTTACAATAACAACAATACAGACAATTAATAGATTGTAAAAGTAAAAGATAATCATGTCATGGTCATAAACCTACCATTTCAAATATATACGCTTCACTGCTCTGACATTTAAATGTCCCTACAAATGTACACCATGTGGGTCGCTCACATCATCACGTGTTCTATACTCTCCAGGCCACATGTCCAACAAAACTAGTCTACATTTATTTTAAGTTTAGCAATGTCGGTTTGTCAGTTACTTGGTTTCTATTTCTGTTTGCTGGATAGCTTCGCCCACAGTGAGATCTCATTGGTCCAAAATTCTGCTCCATATAGCTGAATGTTAAACATTGAATATGTTCTTGTTGTGTTATTTCACTTAGCATCTTCACCTTTATTGTACATAATATTCTTGCTAGTATGCTTTTATGTCAGGTGTGTCCAAAATTAGTCATGGAGGATCACTGTCCTGAATTTAGCTCCAATTTTCCCTAATCTTCCCTAATCTAAAGTGTTACCCAAACCTCATTTCCATTCATACAGATTGATTTCACATTGCATTATTTTCTTTAAACATACAATTGCAGTGAATGCTTTTAAGGTGCCATGTTAAGTTAAAAGCCATTAAACTTTTAATATAAAGTTTTAGTTGTTTAGTTAGTTGAAAAATACTTGCCTATACAAACATTGTTTTTTTTTAATTATTTTAACATTTGGTAAAACTTTATTGTAGTGTGTTCTTGTTCTACATTTTAGATGTACCTACTATTATAATAACAAAAGATTATACATAATTACATGCAAGTACACCTAAGCCAAAACCTAACCCTAACTAATAACAATAAGTACATGTAGTTAATTTTTTACAAAATACTAAATTATTAATAAAAAAAATACACAGAAATATAAAAAATATTGTTATAATATTAAATCAAGAGGTCGTATGAACAAATATTTGTAATGTTACTTTTATTATTTGAAGATGAAGATCCATACTGTCCCATTTCTTCCTGCTCAGCACTTAAGCATGTTTAAACATTTCCATTAAAAGACTCATTTTAAAAACTGGTAAAACGTTTTATCATGTCAGTGCATTTTCTTCTTCTATCAATTAAACAAAACAAAAACTAGTCTCCCAAATGTAATTTTTTTGGTTCTTACAGGGTTCTGGAACCCCGACCCCCCCTTAATAAGAATGCTTCTGCATCACATGCATACTGATTTTGTTCCTCCTCTTTCTCCTATATCATTTTCCATCACCTTTCACTTTCCTGTCTAATAAAAGTCTAAAACGGTTGATCCTAATTCCCATCAGTGAGTTCTTAGCCTCAGCATTCAAAGCCTCACTTGTCCTTTATTACACCATTTCCAAATTCTCCTCCATCATTCTGAAATAAGAGACTGATGGCTGCTCAGATGGCCTCCCTTGGGCAGCAGAAGAGAACACTGAAGGAAAAATGGATGTGGGAAGGCTGAGAGAGGATCCCGGCTGCCAGTGTCTTCATGGCTCCAGAGCTCAGCTGCAGGGCCCTACAAAACTGAATTGTATTTCTCAGCTGTGATAAAGGGCTCTAAACTTCTGATTTGATACTGTGCTGAAATGGATGATTAGTGCATGAATTTACCACCCAATAGGCATGAAGTACACACTTCTGATAAAGGGCTTGACATCTTATTTGAAGTACACACTGCAGCGTAAAGGAGCTCGAATGAGATCTGCCCTAAGGCAGGGGCTACGCAGCGACTAAAGTACAGTAAAGGCTGTCAGTGTAGCCGCAGGCTCTGTGAAGATGAAGAACAATCACAAGGCACAAGACTACACACACTGTTACATTTATTCAATACTACACTTAAAAAAAAAAAAGTTGCAAATAAAGATTACAGGTGGACTTTTTACTTTAAGAAACTATTTACTATTTCAGTCAATCCAATTATTCATGTTTAATTCAATGTGACAATTTCTTTGTAATTATTTGTTAAATGTACAAGCAATTCAGAGAGTCTCATTACTGCCAAGTGCCACAGAGATGCACCAATCAGTAAAACATTCATTATTGATGGCCATGCCTGCAGGCAACCAGCTGAACGCTCAGATAGACAGATAGAGAGACAGCCGGACAGGCAGATAGATACTGTAGATAGATGTACCTACATAGATAGACCCCCCCCCACACACACACACACACACACATGTACATTTATGAAAGAAAAAAAAGGATTAATTTACTCAAGCAGATGGCCATTCATGTGGTGCATTACAAATAATAAACAAATGAAATATTTAAAGGGTTAGTTTACCGGAGAATGAAAATTCGTCCATCCTCTGCTCACTCTCGAGGCATCCTAGGTGTATGTGACTTTCCTCTTTCAGGATAATCCAACCGAAGTTATATTAAAAAATGTCCTTGCTCTTCCAAGCCTTTCAATGGGGCTAAGCGATTGTTTGCTGTCAACTGTTCAGAAGACGTGAAATAAAGTGCACTCATCTGTAATAAAACATCCCTCACACGGCTCCGGGGCGTGAATAAAGGCCTCCTGTAGCGAATCCATGTACTTTTGTAAGATAAATATCCAGATTTCAAACATAATAAATACTTTTTTTTCTAACATCTGCTGACTGTTGGGAACTGGAAGACGTGCAGGCGGATGTTGTAGTTCATCAGTGCTCCGTGGTTAGTGACGAGTGCGGAAAGAGAACAAAACAAACGCTGGTCACGAATTAGAAGCACAAAAAGAGGTTTGTAAAGAAAAACGTCGGAGGATTTCGAAATAAGCCAAGAGGAGACTGGTTTTCCTTTGCTAAAGTAAGGAAACTCTGTTTCCTTTGCTCCTACATTTCCTAGAGGTGCGCACATGACGCATACATCTTCCGGTTCCCAACATTCAGCAAAAGTGAGAAAAAAAGCGTTTAATACATTTGAAATCTGGATGATTATCTTACAAAAATGCATGGATTCACTACAGAGGGCCTTTATTCACCCCCCGAAACCATGTGAGGGATGTTTTAATACAGATGTGCGCACATTATTTCACGTCTTCTGAACTGTTGACAACAAACACCCGCTTACCCTCATTGAAAGGCTTGGACGCGCAAGGACAATTTTTTATATAACTTTGATTGGATTATTATGAAAGAGGAAAGTCACATACATCTAGGATGCCTCGAGGGTGAGCAGAAGATGGACGAATCTTCATTCTCGAGTGAACTTACCCTTTAAGCATTTTTCAGTATGAAGTATAAGTCAGTTCTATAGAGCTGAACTGGCCACCTATTACCACTCATACTGAATAAGAGGGGAAATATTTGATTAATGCTCAGTGTGTTTTGGCTGACAGATGAAGTGATGAGGAGAAAGAGTGTGACAGTCAGCCTGGCAGCTACAGATATGCAAGCAGCCTAATAATGAAGAATATGCAGCAGTGTGGACCGAGGACGTAGAAGAATCTCTCTCTCGTACACAAACACACACAGCTCTATGATTTGAATAAAATGACTGTTGAGTATAAATAGGTACCTAATGTAAGGGAGCAGCCAACAGTCTCCATTAGGAAAAGACTTAGATGTCTATGTCTATTTAGACTAAATGTCTTAATAAAAATGTACAAATGCAAAATGATTTGTGTGAGGGTCATGTTTAGGGTTAGGTCATAAAAAATAAATATTGTTGCTGGAAACAATGAAACGCTTTTTTGTCAACCTGTCACATATTTTATTTATTAACTTCTTCATTTTCTTTTTTTGACTTCCATTTCTATTACAAAGTAGAATCTTAATAATGAACCATCCATACTGAATACACATAATAATAAGAAATGAAACCAATGAAATCTTAAACATAAAAATTTATTCTTAAATCCACACATTTATAGAGCTAAAATCGTATTCCAGACTCAAAGACGTTTCACTAAGAACATGCCACATACTTCATTAATACTTTATGTGTGTGTGTGTGTGTGTGTGTATTTTATATTATATATAAATAAACTCATGGGAGTTTTAGATTTTTGGTCACAAAGAATATTTTGCCTCAAAAATTATATTGTATCATTAATACATTGACTTGTTAAATACAAATATTCTCTTTAAATATAAGGTCACTCATTCATTATATAAAAAAGAAATGTACATGAAAAATGTCATGCATTTTTATACATATACATATTTATTTAATAGTAGGATATGGTAATGTAAACAGGTTTTTAATACAGGGTTTTTATCTATTAATTTTCCTATAGTTACAAACATTGTTTTACAGTGAGTGTTGCACTAAGATGTGTCAATATAAAACGAAAGGATTACAGAACACAAGCAGTTCTATGTACTTCACCTTCACGTAAACCTTTCCGCGCGGCTGTCATGCAGTTACACCACATGACGTCATAACTGCATGAGTCCTATACAATTAATGAAAACAAAGAGAACGATTTATTTATTATGACGCGTTTTGCCTTTGCACTTGCATTTAATGGCGCGTAATAACTTCTCCGTTTCCACATCCCTATATCTTTAATCTCCAAAAGCGTAGACATATAAAACACTTTAAAGTCAATCTGTGTAACACACATTACACTCATAAGGTTCTCCCGTTCTACTTCTAAAATTCAACGATGAGACTGAAACAGTCTCACAATCAACAGTTCACTGACGCTCCTTATGGTCACTTGAGTACGGTCCAAATTCCCCGCAGCCGTAGGATCGATTGCAGTGACATGTTGAGAATTAAACCGATTCCCACCAGATAAAACAGTGAGAGATGAGAAAATAACACATAATGACACCACTGACACATGCTTTCATCTACGCACTGGAAATCATCGTTGTAGCCTGCGTCCAAACCAGTGCGCGAGCTGAGCAACGTACACACACCGCTTCCAACATGAAACTAAGCTGTCAATTACATGCACGCTCCTTACCTCGAGAGTTTCACCGCGCAGAAAAATACAGTACTTTCGGGAAAACAGCTTGTTAAAAACATTAAATCCGTGAGCGTGCAGGTTGAGTGGATCTCAGCGGTGGACTCTGATGGGGTCTCGCAGTACTGTGAACGGAATTAAAGCCCGGGCTGCGGTGGATAGGAGGTCCCCCTACTATGGCGAGTGGTTCGTGCCACGGATTACCTGCTGAAGGAGACAATCGTGTACTTTTAATGTGTGAGACACGTGACAGACACGTGATAAGTACGTCGCCTCAACAGAGCGACGCTGCATTAGACAGTAATAAAGATGAACACGTTTATTTATAATCCAGTAATATAATAAGTAATATCTTAAAGGGGTCATATGATACGATTTAAATTTTTCCTCTCTCTTTGGAGTGTTACAAGCTCTCTGTGAATAAAGAAGATCTGTAAAGTTGCAAAGACTAAAGTCTCAAATCCACTCCCACAGCTCATTCTAACGCCCTCACCTGTCTACTTCACAATGTGGGAAGATTTGCATAACACCACCCAAATGTTGCAAAGAAAGGAGGTGTAACTTTGATTCTTGCTGTAGTATTGTTGCTGTCTCCGCTACTGTTGTGGAGATGCTGTGTGTTTCATTGTGAAAGCGAAAATCCTTTGCAAGGACAGTCTGGCGCATCCGGTAAGTGTGTTTTTTTATATTTAAAGAATTTGCCACTGATGATTCAAGTGCGAGTTTTGAGCAGTGTAGAGTGCTTGTTGTTTGTCGTTTCTCCAGACATTGTTTTATATTTACACAGCATGATACGCAATGAATAAGACAGTATAAGTCATTATAATCAGTAGTTATGTCCCACTGGATGCAACGAATGCCTCGTTTGTAATGGGTTTTATCATTTTTGTCTTGTTGCGCAGATTAAGGGGATTTCCATCACGCGCTTGAGGTATTCAGCCAATCACAATGCACTGGATAGCTGGCCAAACAGCATACACCTCGCTTTTCAGAACAATGAGCTTTGTAAAAATCGATGGGCTTCAGAAGGAAGGACATAGAGGAGCAACAATAATGTACATTATGTGGAAAATACCGCATTAACACACTGCATTACACAAAATACACACTATAATGTTCTTTTTAGCAACGTCATATGACCACTTTAAGTATATTTAGATGCTTATAGTCTTGTATTTTATTTTACTTTTAAAGGGATGTATTTGTATTTTACTTAAAGGGATAAGGGTTCTCCAAAATCGAAAACTTTAAAACCAAGTGATCACTGAGTAATCATTTACTCATCTTCATATTGTTCCAAACCTGTTTGATTTTCTTTCTTTTGTGAAACATAAAAGTTATCAAACATAAAAGTTAGACTTTTCCTATTATGCAAGTGTCATGTCCCTCAAAGATATGATTTTTGGCTTCCTTGTGATAAGCACTATAAGCACTGGCTAATTTCACTGAACTTTACAAAAACTATCAACACTAATAATATTTATAATACATATCATATATTTATCCATATATGATAAGTATTATTTATTTTTGTTTTCTTCTCGTGCAAAAAGTATTCTCTTGCCTTCAAAACGTTATGGTTGAACCACTGACGGCAGATGGAATATTCTGACGATGCTTTTCATACTTTTCTGGAACTTTCTTATTAAAAAAAGGTTTATTTTACTTGGCAGTCTATGGGACAGTCACAAGCCTCCCGGTTTTCATCCAATATATCTTAAATTGTGTTCTGAAGACAGAAACAACATGTTTGAAACAACATGGGGGTAAGTGATTAATAACAAAATTTTTGGGGTGAAGTATCCTTTTTAACCTTATAACCACACAGCAGAACTGTTGAAATGTGTGGTTTTGTATAACTTTAATTTGCTAATCATTCAGAGTATGATATGCCTGCTGTTGGCCCTGATTGAAGTAATGAAAGGTGTTAAATTGATTGCACACACATGCATGAAGGGCTCAAAAGCATGCACACAATGGTTTAAATAACAATCTAGCCATTAAAATGTATGAAATATAACAGCATTCAGTCATGTGTGCCAAGACATTTGAATGCTACTGTTTGTATTTGTCCCTTTCACATTCCTGTTGGACTTTCTTTTGTACACACACACATAGAAATGTGTGAGGCCACTTCATCATCATTATGAGTGTGTCAAGCTGGCTGGCCAGGGTGGGTGTAGTGGTGGCCAGGCTGATTTAAGGGGCGACTGGGGACACAAGAAACATCTTTCCTGGGGGAGATGATAAATGAGCTTGCCTCATTTTTGAAAAAAGACAGAAAAGTGCAAAATTCACCATCAAGCACAGCAAAAGATTTACTAAAAGTATTGTAATGTATCACAATTCTTATATACTTCTTTTGATATCATTTATCATTTAGGTATAAATATTTTTACTGCACTTTAAATTTATTTTTTAATGTAACCATTAATTTTACAGACATTTCTCTTAACTCTAAAAAACAATGCAATGACGTATGAAATGCTAAATACTGTAAAACACCTGTAAAAAAAGAAGAATTCCTTCAAATTATACAGTATATTTTGCCCTATTTGTACAGATTTGTTTAGAGTGTATGCAAAAAGAAAAAAAAATTAAAGGAACACTTGAATCAAACATCTAGGCATGTTCCTAATGAGATGTACAGGAGTATCTCCTGTCAGATCTGGATCAGGGCATCACTGAGTTTTACTGAGCCTGGATAGTCTTGTTGGCTTCGGATGCTCTGTTACATAATATCCCGAGGTGCTCAATTGGATTTATGTCTGGAGGATGTAAGGGCCAGTCAATGGCATCAATGCCTTCATCATCCAGAAACTGGCTAGTCACTCTGGCTACATTAGGCCAGGTATTGCCATGCACCAGGAGGAACCCAGGGCCCTGCACCAGTGGTAATGTCTGACAATGGTTTGGAGGATCACTAAAAAGGTACCATTTTTAGGTATAGCAGTAAAGAGCAGGTGAAGGTCTGTGAGACTCTCCAAAAATATTCCTCTCAGTACCATCACTGACCCAACGCCAAACTGCTCATGCTGGATGATGATGCAGGCAGCATAACATTCCCCACGGCATTTCCAGACTCTTTCATGTCTGTCACATGTGCTCACTGTGAACCTCCTCTCATCCGTGAAGAGAACGGAGCACCAATGGCAGACCTGTCAATTCTAGCATTCTCTGCCAAATGCCAATCGAGCTGGATGGTACTGGGTTGTGAGCACAGGTCCCAATATGGGATGTTGGGCCCTCATGCCACTCTCATGGAGTCTGTTTCTGACATCTTGAAATATACCGGTCCTGCTGCTGGGTTTTTGCCCTTCTACGGTCTTGTCCACCTCTCCTTGTATAATGGTGCATCTCCTGGTATCTCCTCCATGCTCTTGAAAGTGTGCCTGGAGTACTAGTGAGAAGTACCCTAGTACTGATAAGTAGTGAGAAAGACCCTAACACAACAACAACAACAACAAAAAACTAGAGACAAATCAGTCAGGAAGGATGAGTAGAGAGCAACTGACTGTGGCGACAACTTGCACAAACTTTTTTTTTCCTCTCCACTACAAGTTTAGTTGCTTTCTTTTACACACAAAACAAGTTAACCTGATTCACAATCTTCATAAATGGACAGAATTATATCCTTGAATTCCTAAGGATAACTAACAAGTGACTAACAAGTGTTCCCTAATTTTATTTTTCAGTGTATTTTAGGTATGTTACTATGCTGCAATAACCATTTGTGAGCCCGGACCATAAAACCAGTCTTAAGTCACTGTAAACAGCATGTTGCATGAAGATATTTTGTTAATAGATATTAAGATATTATAAGATATTTTGTTAATAGATATATAAGATATTATTAAAGATATTAAGTTTACTACTGTATGAATATCATTTGGAAAACTTTAAAGGCGGTTTTCTTAATATTTAGATTTTTTTTTTTTTGCACCCTCAGATTCCTGATTTTCAAATATTCAAATATTTCACATTTTTTATTAAGACATATGAATTGATCAACTGGAGTCATGTGGATTACTTGTGGATTATTGCGATGTATAAACTGTTTAAACTCTAATTCTGACGGCATCCATTCACTACAGAGGATCCATTTGTGAGCAAGCGATGCAATACAAAATTTCTCTAGATCTGTTCTGATGAAGAAACAAACTCATCTACATTTTGGATAGCCTGAGAGTGAGTGAATGTTCAGCAAATTTTTATTTTTCAGCAATGTTTCTGTGTCAGCTCTCTTCGGCAAGAAATCAGAACAATTATTTAATTTCTCTAATAACAACACTGAAAATAACAAATATGACGCTTATAAAGCCTGGAAGTGATGTACTGCAAGAATCGGGGGGGGTTAAATGCATTTTTATTTTTTATGTATTTCTTTCAAGCAAAACATTTTTTTTTAATTCTTTTCCTTGTGTAACCGAAGCTGAAGGCAGTAATGCAGTAAACAGAGAAATAAGAAGGGCTGTATAATGTCTAATGGCACCGATTGAGCATGGTGCATTTTAAATATTAGGACTGACAGTTGACTGGCCATCCTGTGAATGAGAGACAGTGGCTCAATCACAGACCTTCTCCTTGGTCTGTTCTCCACATAGACAACCATTGTGTAATTGGTGAATGTGTGTGTGCACTGTGCGCTATATCCTCCTTATTATGCTTATTATGTCTATAATTGCTTTAACGGTGTGACCAATAGATGTTGAATCCATTCATCTGCCTGTCCACTTGAGGTCATTTTAATCTGACATTCTGCCCCTTGTCGACCAACAGTAACAATTTTATGTGAGATGCTAAAGATTCCATAAATCAAACAATATTATTTTTATATTAGTTTCTATACGTGTTTTTGCTGAGTATCATATATGCTCATCTGGTGGAGGTAGTGTTATGCTCTGGGCAGTGTTCTGCTGGTAAACCTTGGGTCCTGGCATTCATGACTTCTTTATTTAGACATCACCTAAAGATTGCTGCAGACGACATACACCCCTTCATGGCAATGGTGTTTCCTGATGGAAGCGGACTTTTGGAAGTGGCGTTAATTCATAATTTAAATAAATTAGTTATAGACATTATTTTGGCAATATGAGTCAACTTGCTTTTCATTCATGTAGTCTAGTACAAAGACAGCCAACGAGGAACTGTTCTGTCTGACATTAGAGGGCGCTGTTGTATTTGTTATGGGCTCCTCTAGCTCGAATAGATTTTGTTTCTCTTCTTTCTTTTTTTTCTTTTCTTTTCTTTTTTTTTTTTTTTTTTTTTTTTTTGTTGCAGCGTTTACTTCAGTTCCATGATTCTCTTTCTGATTTCCTGAAATTTTTAGTTTTAGACACGATAACAATGATAGGTTGACCCCTTAATGCTTAAGTTGAAACCTTAATGCTAGGATCACCTTAAATAGATTTAAACTATAATAAAGCAAATCCAAGACAGCTGCAAATAGTACATCTTTCTATCAGATTATTAATTATTTATTTATTTGTATTTTTTTAAAGGGGAATGCTGAGTAGATCAATAGCCTATGCAATATTACTTGCAAACTGTTAATAATAGGCTATAATGTGTGTTGCGCATTATAAGAACTTTACACTTAAAGGGACAGTTCACCTAAAATGAAAATTCTGTCATCATTTATTCCCCCTCAAGTTGTTCCAAACCTATGAATTTCTTTCTTCTGCTGAATATAAATGAATATAGTTTGAAGAATGTTGGTAACCAAACAGTTGCAAGCGTCATTGACTTCCATAGTAATGGAAAGTGTTTTTTAAAAAGTTTTCTTTTCTTTTATTTGTAAACTATACCTTTAGGCAAAAAGTCGTGGACCGCTCTGTGGATGGCTTTCATTTTGATAGACCCTTTTTGTAATTGTATTATAGTAGCAGTGAACTTTAACCCTAAAGCAAAGAGTAAGAAATCCATCTCAGCAACAAAGCAAAATCTTCCACGAAATTCAGAAGGTAAAGAAAAAAAGTAACAAAAACTTTGATTCACATATGTTCATAAAGCAAAAAAATAATGAAACAAAATACAACCAAACTAGCCAAGGTAAATAAGTGAAAACAATGCCATCTAGTGGCTGTTAGGTTTAAACTAAACAACTAAAAGTTCCTTCTTTAAACAAACAGCAAATATGCAAATGTTCATAATGTTTACAGTTACTAATTTTATTTATATCTAAATATGTACAAATAACAATAATACTGCACATTATAGTAAATGAAGGTCCAATGTATGTTATGATTTGATTTATAACATTTATTTACAAGTGCATAAACGTATTGCATAGCTGAAATTTATATTGTCAGGCAGATTATGAAGCTTTACTAAAAAAAAAAAAGATATTTAATCCATTAGTTATGTCAGCGTGTATTGCGAAGTGAATGTAGAGGATGAGATCATTTGAATGTATTGAAAAGTGATATTTATCTATTTATGTAAAATAACCACATGCAATCTTCCAGTGAGTCCCCTATGTTTCTCCTGAGCTCTTCTCTTAATATCTATACATTTCTGAACTCTTTTTTTTTGTTTAGTTTGTTTGTTTCCCAGTTTCTTTTCCTTTCTCAATCACGAAGTCTATATGTCTTAAAGAGGATTTGAATGTTGATTTTAATGCATCTTCAGCATACTGTTTTTTTTTTTTTTTCTTCAACAGGGACTACACCATGAGAAATCTTTGGCCCACCAGCATCCAGCATAGTGACAGTTCTCCTGACAGATAGTGTAGTGAAGTTCGCCTGAGTTGTCAAGTGCCCTCATGATGCATCTATTTTGACTTTTGCTTTGTAGGTTCATCAAATGCATATTCAAAGTTCTTTGTTCTGCTCTTCTCTGAAATCTCCCCACAACCTTTAAGCTGTTTTTGCTTGCTCCAGTTTTTTTGAGGTCTGCCAGCACAATTCTGGAGTCCTGCATCCAGTGGTTTTCGGGCTCTAAGCACACCTTCAGTCATATAAGCTTTATGGGTTTATTCCATTCAGATAATCAAAACTGCACAAAGCTTTCAGTTCCACGATCCCAGGATGCTTTGTAACTCTCTCTGTCTTCCTCATCAAAGTTCACACTTTGACAGTTGTTCAATTTGAAATAAATTGATGAAGGTGGCCTTCTCTGTTCCTGTTTCTTTTTTTTTTCCTTTTCTTGTCCAATTCATTCTTTTATCAGTAATTCTCCTTAACTTAAGACTGTTGTGTTGAGTACATATTTAGTATTGGGTGCTTTTTTTGATTTACTGTTTTTAAGAACTTCACCCTGTAGTTCTTCCACTGGTGGGTCACAGTCTTCCTTCCCGCATAAATGATCTTTTCATTATATTCTGTAACCTTTTAAATACTGATAGACATTAGTATTTCCAGAGGGCAGAAACTGTCATGCACTAGTGCTACATTTACACATTTCACTAATTTAAAAATAAAGGTTTTTATTGTCATCTATGCTTCCATGAAGGACATTTAACATTCATGGAAACTTTCCATCGCACAAAAGGTTCCTTATAGTGGAATGACCAATGAAGTTTTATATATATATATATGTGTGTGTGTGTGTGTGTGTGTGTGTGTGTGTGTGTGTTATGTACCTGCAAGCTCAAGTTGAAAACAACAAATCACTGTAGAAGTTATATACAAAGTTGTGTTGATGAGTTTGCACTTTGCAGGCTTGTTTAGTAAAAAGAAAAAACACAGCAAACACTGAAATTAAAAATTTGGGACATATACATTGTAGGGGTTGAACTACTTCTGAAAAACGCAACATAATCAAATGTAAACTTTAACTTTAACAACAGACGTCAGTGAAGAAAATTTCTAAGACCCACTCTTATATATGTTTCCTACACCGACCAAATTAAAAACACTCAGGACAAGATCAATAACTCATCATTAGATTTACAGGAAAGCCCAACTTATGAAAATCATATGAATTATAAAAAAAGCTTGGGGTTTTGTTTGTGTAATATTTTCTATTTTTTATTTTGTAGCACACAATGAGAAGGTTTTATATAAGAGGACAGATCATATTTATTAACAAAATGTCAAATCCTTTATTAATAGTGGCACTTGCCAAGTAAGTTAACATTATTCGTCTTAGTATTACTCTTTGACAAAACTGGCATTGAAGAAAAATAAGAAATACACACTGAATAGCAGGTGTTTAATCTTCAATAAAATATCTGAAGATCTTCAAATATATTTTGGATGTGTGGGCTTTTTTGTTTTATTCATTCAATTTATTTATTTGTTTTCCTGTATTTCGCTAGTACTAATGTTAATGTAGAAAATACACAGATGCAAAATTCACATAATTCACAAGGAATTGTTTTTGTTGTTGTTGTTTTCTGTAGCGGCACACAATAAGAGAAAAATATGGAGAGGACAGTTACGTGAGACATCTTTAGAACAAAACATCCAATCATAGATCTTTGAAAATAATAACAGGGAGGGACCCTTTTCATATTTACAGGGCTCTAGCATCCTGGCAAACCCACAGATGGTGAGCAGTTTGAAGAATGGATGAAAATTCTAAATTAACTTAAAGGTATATTTCACCCCAAAATTAAAATTCTGTCATCGTTTACTCTCTCCTTAAGTTGTTTCAAACCTGTATGAATTCCAAAAGTAGATATTTGGAACAATATTGGTAACCACACAGTTTTTGGACCCCACTGACTTATAGTATTATTATTTTTAATACAATGGAATATTCAAACAATATACAATGTCCCATTACTCACACTTTAAAATGTACATATTTTATTGTGCATTTATCTGTAATCAGAATATGACAGAAGTGGCAGAATGTGCATATCAGTTTTAAGACAAATATAATGTTTAAACCTTTAAAAATATATATTTGTTGATCATATTTGACAGTAATGGCACTTATTTATCTTATGTGTGCTGTTAAGTTATTGGTAGGTGTCCCTGGCCTTAATAAATAAATAAATGAATGAATAAATAATGTAATGAATTAATTAATAAAAAGCAATCCTTAAAAGAGGCAAATACAAATTAAAGACTCATTTTGAAATGTTCCAGTTTTTAATAAAACGGTTATCTTTTTTTTTATTTTAACAGTTGTAAGGCATCATGCATGAAAAAGGCATACAAAAGCATATGTACCTCCTTCCTAAATAAAAGGTTGAATTACGTTGTGCAGATTAAAAATATAATTCATTACAAATATATGGAAGAGCTGACAGTCAATCCAAATAAAAGGATCTTATGGCGAAACACAACCTGCTCTCACAGTGTTTCATTGTAAACATGAATTCAGCCAAATTAAGAAACATTAGTTCATGCTTCGACATTAAGGAGGTTTATCAAAAAGCATGCAACGGAGTAGTAATATGATTTTCACAATGTCAACATCCCTTAAACACAGAGTGAGAGTGAAATTACAATTCTTTCAATAATGGTTAAGATCATAAAGAAATATGATATGACTACTAACAGACAAACAGACAGACAGACAGACAGACAGAATAAAGAGTCATGAAGATCCCGTCCCCGTGTCGTCCTGTAGAGGATAGTGTTGACTAGTCTCTGCTGCAGACCGCACGGGGAGGGACATTTGGTGTTTGGCACAGGAGAGTGCAGGCGTGCTTGTGCTGTGCTGTGCTATACCACGTTGAAGACCATTGAGAGATACTGCTCGTATGACACCTGGATCCAGCCGTCCTGATCTGTGTCATATCGCCGGAACACGTCAGTTAACCTCTGTTCAAAAGAAAATACACAATCAGTATTAGCTGTAAATCACTTCATAATGATTGACCTTTCCAAACCCATAGACTTTTGTTCATAAGTTGAACACTATTCAGGTCACGCTTTAACATTTAATTACAATGAATGGGAACTTAAGATTTTTAACTTCAGTAAAGACAAAAGCACCATGAAAATATAGAAATAAAAATGTATATGTGTCATTTATGTGTCACAGTTAAGCAATTTATTACAAATCTTCTGAAGTCCAATTATAGCTTTATTAGGAACAGGTCAAAATGTAGGTTTATTCGCTGAAAATCTTCGCCTCCAGTAAACTGAACCACTATAACTGGAACACTAAATCAGTGAGCTTAATTCAAGAACCAGCTCAGAACGATTCATGAACAAATGGTCTGTAATCTGTAACCAAGTAAAAATAATTTTACCCCAAAACCCTTTTTCAGTTATGCACAAAAGCTATTTCAGTTTGCAGTAAAAACATAGTGGGCCCTATTTTAACAATCTAAGTGCATGGTCTAAACAGGTGCCAATTCTCTTAATGAGTAATGGGTGTTTTTTGGGAGTAACATGCAATAAACAGGGTTTCCACCACTGATGTAATATAGAATATATAGATCAGTGATTTCCACTCCAATTTCCAAATCTCTCAGTAGATTTCTGTAGAGCTTCTAGAAATGCTTCTAAATGGTGTAATTACTTAGTTTGTCCAGCAGAGCACGTGTTTGTTGTTCACCACATTACAGTTATCAATGTATGTATATATTCGGTTTATGTATATACTGTATTCTATATACAGTATCAATAAAAAGTTGACACTTGAATGGGAAGTGTGTCCAAACTTTTGACTATACTGTACTCTTATTCAATTCAATTCAATTTAAATTTATTTGTATAGCGCTTTTTACAATACAAATCGTTACAAAGCAACTTTACAGAAAATTATGTTTCTACAATATTTAGTAATAGCTTATAAGTGGTGACTGTCAGTTTGTGCACGTATGAAAGGATTTGTAGAAAAATTAATACAAGATGTAGTCAGCCAGATGATGAACATTATTAATAATTAATAATTATTATATGATGCAGTCACACTTGTAGCAATATTAGTTGGTTCTGTTGTTGATTCAGGGTTAGCATCATCTCTTATATAGCTTACACATAAAGAATATCGGCATCTATAAATATTTTTATTTTTTCATGGGTTTTTTTCATTGATATTTTTGCTAGAAACATACAAGAGAACATACAGAGACCTTAAATTATATATATATATATATATATATATATATATTTATATATATAAACAGACTTTTGCATGAAAACAAGAAACTTTTTTGTGCCCTCAAGAAACTATTCACATGTACATGGGAATTTTTTTAATGCTTACACGATTTCTAGTTTTATATAACTCATTTCCTTTGTGCATCACTGCCATCTTGCCATAAATAAAGTAATAGCATGGATGCACATAAATTTATAGAGATCTACTTGCTCAAAAATTGGCTTTCCTTATAGTAGCACCTCTAATATCAAGGCCTAATGTCCAATTTAACCTCTGCTGCGGTGGAAAATCCATGAAACGAAATGGGCTGATGGCATAATATTGTGTCTAGTTCAAGAGTCTATAAAAAAAAATTGTTTTATAAAAAAACAAAAAAGGGGTTCAAAATGTGGCTTAGGGCACTATGTCATATTTCAAGGCCTTAGGTCTCTTTAATGCATATTCTATGGTGGCCAAAAAAACACTGCAGAATGGGCTGATGACACAATAGGTGCTAAGTGTAATGGTTTCTTGTGCACATAAAAGTCTGTATATTTTTTATTTTTGCAGATGTCCTTGAGATATTGTGAGATGAAACCCAAAATGCAAAATGAAAAAATGCACTTTGCACCAAGTACACCAGTCGAGTTTGACTCTAAAGAATCACTAAAGAATCACTAAACAGCTGCCACTTTTTATATGATAAATGTATTTTCATTAAATTGTAAAATTTCTATTATGAAAAAATACTAACACGTTCTTTAAATAACGAAGAAAAAATATTGCGCCAGACTTTAGACCAGGTTTGAGTTGGTCTATGGCGCAGTCTATTTTCAGTTCCTCAAATTAGCAACACGCCAAACAATGCGCCTGCCCCGGCCTGAACACACCTCTTTTTTAGACCAGCACGTCCAAGGGTGCACAAATGGGCACAAATGCATTCGCTAATTAAACAACACGGTGCAGGACGGGTTAAATGAGAACTGTGTCGGGCTGAAACTAGCAAAAACACTTGCACCGCTCCTTGCTCCACATTGCGCCGGGTGTCAATTCCAACTATGCTATGTTGTGCCAAAAAGCAAAAAAAAAAAAAAAAGATTAGAAATTGCTGTTATCAGTTGTATAGTTTCTTTTCGCTTCCTTTCCCCTCACTCATAAGCAGATGCTCTCCAGGAGCAAGGTTGGAGATCCCTGGTCTGATGAAGTCTGAAGACAAGTGGTCACAAGAGATGCATTTAAAATGCATGTTATGATCTTTTTTTTTACATTCCCCTATTGTATAGTTGTATCTACATTTTATATTTTTATCTCGATTTTTAGGCTTTAATGTTAATGTTATCTTTGTGCACCGGGGGTCTGAGAGTAACGCAATTTCAATTCTCTGTATGTATGTACTGTACATGTGGAAGAATTGACAATAAAGCAGACTTGAACTTGAATGTGAAATTGGTGAAGCCTATGATTGGATCTCTGAAAACGCATGCCTTTTTGTGCTATCGGAAACTTCCCACTTCTGAAGTTTTAATTATGAATTTTTCATGTTCAAGTGTTTTGTTTTCGGTATGAACAGAAATAATGGTGGACAGCCTATTAATTTTTACATCTTCCCTGGTGACATTTTATTAAAGCCAAAAGGTGTAGATTAGAAGATACTTAGCCAATATCCTACGGATTTTAGATATAATATAGCATCCCAATTATTTGTAGCCATACAAATAATGATTCCTAAATTTATTTCAAATAAATGAAATTTTTGCTATTCGAACCGAATCTCAAAACACACTTGTAACCAATCAGCAGTAAGGGGCGTGTCTTGTAATGGTAGAAAGAAGAAGCGAGTGCTCAATTAGAGTGCACAGGAGGGATATTAGCAGTTCGACCATAGATAGAGAGATGGCAGATAATAAAAAAAAAGGGAAATTAAAAAGAAGGGTGATAATCAAATATCGGAGCAGCTTGCCAGTGGTGGAAATAACTCATGGAACAGGAAGGCCCTGCATCGGACTCCGAGGTTCTGTAGTTTTTCTTTTTGATAGGTGAGTGACGTTGATTTTGGTTTATCTGTGTTGGCTTATCTATGAATATGCTTGTGTGTCATCGTCATTATGTCAGGGTTGTGTACGTAAGTGTGGGGCGGAGATATCAAAATCCTGTTGGGGTATGGGCATGTTTTTCAAGCCCCTTTCACACTGCCATTCCGGAAAATACACGGGTAATATGTGCCGGCAATTGTTCCCGGGTCGCTAGATTTTGCACTTTCACAATGCCAGTGATTACCCGGAAAATGTGCGTACATTCACACACAACCCGTAAAGGTCCCATAAAGACACGTGACATCAGGGCGTGACGTGTAATGTACAAGTCAAAAACGCTAGGCACGTTAACTTTCAATTAAGCTGGTGAACGATCTCAATCCAGGGACTTGTTTGCTTTCACACAGAAGGCGACCCGGCAATGTTCCGGCAAATTTCCGGGTCCAACGTGCAGTGTGAAAGGGGTTTTATATACATCAATAAACATGACTGTAATGACAGAAGAAAGCAATGCAGAAAAACTATTAAAACTTTACAGTTCTACTGTATTATTTAAGCTTGACAGCCCCAGTATTTACTTTCTTTATATTAAAAAGAGTTGCCAGGGCATTGAAAATTCTCCTTTTTTGTTCCACAGAAGAAAGAAAATTATCGGATTGGAACAACCCAATGAATACCGGCCGATTTCTGGGTGAAATATCCCTTTACAGAAATTGCAAATGTTGCATCTAATGTAGATCATTACCTGTAGTACAATACAGCACTGAATGAAGTCATCAAAAGCCACTTGGCTCCTCTTCTGACGGTCAAATTTCTCTATCAGTGTGTTGTAGAACTGATCTGAAAGACGATAACCTGTGCAAAGAGAGAAGCATTTGAAGTTCAGTGTTTTCCTCAAGGGTAACGTTAATATTTTTCCATCAGTGGTTCCTTCAGTTTATTTGTCCTTCCTCTAATTGGTTTTGTGCATCAGTGCCCCTGCCTCTCATTCCTGCAGGACTTTCTTTAAACACCTCACCAAAGGCATCTATCACCTCTGGCTTTCCATTTGTAGCAGTCAATAAGCAAGCATTACAAACTCACCAAAGCCGGTAAGAGCCTGTTTGAGCTCGTTCTTGTCGATAAACCCTGAGTTGTCCCTGTCGAAGGTGCGGAAGATGTTCTGCCAGTCTGTGATGTACTTCCAAACGCCGGCAAATTCATTGAAGTTAACCCCGCCTTTGTTCTCCCGATCAAACATAGCTGAAAAGAAAGAATTGTGGGAAGCTTTGGTCACATCTAATCCTCAAATTCACACTTAATTGACATTTTATTGATGCTTGGATTTATTGTGTTACTTAGTATTATAAAGTGACTGGTCTATCAAAAACATGTATAATGTTAACAAAGATTGACGATGTTTGAGATGGTCAAAAACTTTTGAAAATCTATAGTTCACAATTGATAAGTCATTTTGGTCATGTGTATCCACCTGAAATGAGCCGAAAGTGATCACCTTATACTGGAGTTAGGAATCATTACACTTAGTCAATTATTATTGACTAAATTTCTCAAGAAAAGCTCTGCAGATTTCCACGTTCTGAGCTACTTTTCAGGCAGATGACAGCTACATTTTTTCCAGTTTGAGCTGAAACAACTGAACCTTTCTTAGCTAAGTGTGCTAATAGGAAACATTGCAGGTTGTCATGGAGCTCACAAACAAACAGAGGATAATGGGACATGGGAGGTTTTTGTGAATGCAAGAAAATAACAATACTCACATATAATTGATCTGACAGTCACAGGGTTGAAAGGTGTCCATGTACCTTCGGATGATACAAAAACAGATAACGATATAAAATTAAATGATTAAAACATCAAGCAGAAGCTTGACTCATATGCCATCATTCCTGCAAGCAAAATGTTGTTATGTCATGTTTCAGTTAAAAACCAACATGAAATGATCTCCGCAAAGCATTTAATGCATTTCTGCAGTGTGACATATATTAGCAAAATAGAATTTTCAATGAAATAATGAAGAACAGAAATTGATTTTAGATATTAAATACATAAAATCTAAATTTTTCATGTTTGTGTCACTAAAAGTAAATCTTTTTCTAATATTTCCATTTATTAGGTAGATGTTTGCCAGTGCTTGATTATTTTTGGTAGGCTGTTAAAACAGACTTTTTCCACTGTGTGCGGTCTCTGACATCAATGGAGCTTTGGAATGCTTTTTTTTTTTGAGGTTTTATTAATTCACTTTTTTTTATATATATAATTTATATACATTATGTGACATTCTATATGAATGAATGATCGTGATAGTGTAATATAATAGTGGTTAGATTAACAAACAAAGAGCACTGCTCAAACTTTAATGGGCCTCTGTTGCACAAATAAGAATTTAGAGTTACTTTATTAAGGATGTTACAGTGCATTTAAATATATTTAATTAAACACATGCACTTACTAGGGTTCGAGTTAAGATAAGGGTTAGTTGGCTTAGGATTACATTTATTACTATATTATGTACATGTAATGTGTAACAACGACACTGAAAAATACACAGTGTAAAAATGTGTCACTATAATATCAATTAACAACGTGTACTTACTATGGTTTTAAGTTAAGAGTTGCTTTGCATTAGTTACTTGTAATGATGCATAATTACCCTTATTACTATTGTAGATACATGTAACAAGTATAACAAGGAACCAGGGTTACCAAAAGGTCCTGCACCTTTTGAAAGCACAATTTAACAAAAAAAAGTTATGAACAAACTCTTAAGAATAAAACGCACTGAGCAGTCATACACAGTAAAACCAGCAAAACTAGTATTTCATATCATTTTAAGAGAGCCAGAGGTAACAACACAGCAGTATAGATTGTATTTTTTCCTTCTTTGTGGCATTATGGTCATAACACGAGGTAGTAAAAAAGACATTTCAGGTACGCTTCAATAGACACCCTTCTCTGACCTTGAGGAACACACTTTATAGTCTAAATAGGTCATTCTCTCATTCCAGCTCAGTGAACCCTCCTTTTCTGCTTTGGCTGATATAACACCATCATTTGTTTGAGCGGGCTTATCTTAGCACACCTACAACACACAGTGGGCACATTGGGGGAAACAACATCAGAAGACACAGGACTGAAACGTACAGCTGTGAAATAAAGCCATTCTTCTTAGCAATGCTGAGTCACGGCCTGACACACACTCACAGAGAGAGAGGAAGGACTTGCACTGGTGATGTAGAATCAGGGAGTAATCACGATGCTCCTCTAGTTGGTGGGATGGGGATAGTCTAGCTCCAGGAAGCAGGAAGAACAGAATGGGAAAAAAAAAAACATTTGTAATGTTTTTTAAAAAGGAGTGCGTTCCTGCCAAACAAGACCACCAAGGTCACCCTGACCTTATTAGATAGGCTGTTGGAAATAGAGTGAATAACGTGGTGCCATCTTAGAGAGAGAACGGCTGCTAGTGGCAAGGACTGGAGAGGAGGCGGGTCTGAATTCAGGCACAAAGACGCCCCTATGTGCTGCACACTGGCTCCTGTCACAGCACTGCCTACTCCGGGAGGAATCATGGAAAAACAGCAACATTCACATCACTCCACTAGACAAGTACACAGCAGTCTGCCGCATACAACAACACTGCACATGTTAACACAAGGACTTCTTTTTATATCATATTCGAGAGTCAAACACAGCTGATAAAACAGCATTTTATGTTATCCGTTATGAGACTAAGCTTGAAAAAGGTACTATATTAACCTAAATCCAAATTTGTGCTACCCCTGCAAGCGGTGAGAGAATTATAAAAAAAAATTAAAAATAAATAAATACTGGATGTAAATATTTCTTACAGGTCACAAGACCGTATTTTGTATAAAAAGTAACTTTTTTTTTTTTTACAGAAGTTAATACTTTCATTCAGCAAAGGCTTATTAGACTGCTCAAAAGTGACATTTATGTGATACAGATATTTATAATGTTCTTTTGAACTTTCTATTTATCAAAGAGTTCTTTAAAAAAAGAATCAGGATCAGTTTCCACAGTTTTAATCACGACAACAGATTCAAACATTAACAAGAGATATTTCTTGAGCAGCAAATCAGCATTCGGGGGAAGTAGTGGCCTGATGATTATAGATTTGGACCCATACTCCAAAGGTTGTGGGTTCGAGTCTCGGGCCGGCAGGAATTGTAGCTGGGGGAAATGTACAGCGCTCTCTCCACCTTCAATACCATGACTCAGAAACCCCCCAACTGCTCCCCGGGCGCCGCAGCATGCCCACTGCTCCAGGTGTGTGTTCACGGTGAGTGTGTGTGCACTTAAGATGGGATAAATGCAGAGCATGAATCGTGAGTATGGGTCACCTCACTTTCATTTCATTCTTTTATATTAGAATGATTTCTGAAGGATCATGTGACACTAAGACAGGAGTAATGGTTGCTGAAAATTCAGCTTTTCTCTAACTGAAATAAGTGACATTTTAAAATATATTCCAATAGAAAACGGTTATTTTAAATTATAACAATATTAAACAATATTACAGTTTTTACTGTAGTTTTTATTTTAAATGAAATAAATGTATAAATAAAATAAAAATAAAAGTCTTGCTGAACTTGCTGAGATTCTTTTCTTTCATAACATTTTCCCGACAAGACATATTGCTTTTATATTTTCATTTTGGAGGCCTAATGTGAGGAATTTTCTTCCTAAATGTCACTGTGTCATCACATGGAGATCTGAAAAAGAATAAACTTCAGGGTTCCTACATAACCTTCTTATGATACATTTTCCTCAAAGGTCAAAATTGATAAATGTTAGAATAAGAGTGGTATTTTGACAGTTTGAATTGGATCATAATTTTTCTTATTTCAGTGATGGTCAAACTTTCATTTTTAAAATTCAGTTTAAACCATGTAAAGTTGCATTTCTATATACAGTAACCGCCGACTTTCTTTTCAGGTGACCACTGATAAGTCTTAATTTAGGACTAGTAAACTCAAAACACCCGATTCAATCTGAACTCTGATGCCATTAACACCACAAGCAACACTGCAAACTATCCTAAAACAGGCAGCAGTTCACTTCTGAGTGAAATAAGTGAAATAGTCCTATGAAACAGTCAACCAAGGCTAAACATGCATAGCCTTTCCAAGCCCTGACAGCGAGTTTGAATGCTTTCATTTCCATTTATGCTTTTTGAGCCAAATTAATTATGCCCTGGTCACAGGAGTGAAATGATAATGCAACAAGGCTGGAGCCAGTGAACTGAATGGCTGTGACACAGTAAATCAAAGCTGCCCACTGCCACTGCTTCACTTACAGTAATGACCTCTGATATAAATCTATGTGAACAGCATTACTCCAGCAAATGCCTAGAGAAGCATCTGAGAAAATCAAGAGTGCGTAAATATGTTGAGCCAGCTAAATGACAGCGCTGAGAGGAGAGCACTTTTACTGTAAGACAATCAAATAAAATCAGACACCCTGAACAACAATAATAATAAGATAGAGAGAGAGACCGAATCTATGGTCACTGTTGTCAATAGAGAAGACATAAAATAACAATACAAAATTTAATTGTATAATAAAACTTGTATATTTTAATTAGTAAATATCTTTGAGTAAATACTGCGTAAAACGAGCATCAACTTGTCAATTCATGTCCCATTTGTCAACAGTTGCTTTTTATGTATATCAGCATCTGTCATCCTGCTCAGTAGATATAGTTTTTCATGTATTAACAATGTTAGATATACACAGCAATATTGATTTACTAATGTATTTATTATATTGTTTTATACATAAGCAAATTATTCTGAAGCCATTTTATGTGTGGAAGAAATGACTTAATAGATTAACTTGCTTTAATATATTAACAAACATTAATATGGAGATATAAGGTTGAAAATTATTGAATGATACATAAACTGCAGTCATATAGAGCCATATTCAGCACATTAGCACCGAGGTCAGATGCCTGGAGCAATTGATGTGTCTCTGAGGTGCATTCAGAGACTCAGAACAGAGTAATGGACTTTAGCAGTGCTGAAAGCATTAACACTTTAATGTCTGTACCCTCCCTTAAACCAGTGGTTTTACTCTGTTTTACCACAGAGGAAATTGCATTTTACTTTTTTTTTCACTTTACATACAACCTTACAATCCTAATAATTGTGACTTAAGAAATAAAACCATGGAGGAGTCGTACACTATTGTTCAAAAGGTTAATTACATTGATCAAAAGTGAATTTTACAATTTGAAAGCCAAGTGCACTGACAGAAACAGATAAAAGGTAGCAAACATGTTCGATAGGTTTTGTCAGTTCAGTGTGTCAGCATCTGTTGGTGTTACTCGTTGCTTATTTATTTTTGCTGACTTGAACATGTTGAAGCGCCATTTCTGAGGTTTTAGAATATATGAACAGTGACATACTGTAATTGGTTGCCCGTTTACAATGGTCTGCATGTTCCGGTCTAAATTAGCACTTACAATATTTCCATTTCAAATAAATGCTGTTCATTTGAACTTTCTATTCATCAGAAAATTTAAGAACAGTGAAAAACTGTATCACAATTTTCAGAAAAAAAAAACAAGGCACAATTGTTTTCAACATTCATAATAATAATAAATGTTTCTTGAGCACCAAATCGGCATATAAGAATGATTTCTGAGTGACACTAAAGACTGGAGTAATGGCTCAAATACATGCAGCCTTGGTGAACATTAAAAAAAAAAATCATATTTTCAAATTTTACCCCCCCCCCCCCAATCTCTCTCAGTTTTTGATTGTTGACTGCACTAATGAAAATAATTTTCAAGTAAATGTTAAACATTATTCTTTGATTGGTGATTATCTATAATAACAGACCAATATTTTTTCCTGAACTAGCCAGTCCCTATTGCTTTATTTAGGATAAATATTACCCATTCTTGCGTAGTTTGTTTATTTGATGAATATTTCTAAAAATAGCAATCATTCCAATTTAAACTGTATTTGAAAGATTATGGTAAAGGTGGCATAAAAGGCATACAAATCTTTAGAAAATTTGTAGAAAATAGCAAAATAATATTTTGTTTTACATTTTCAAGTTCCTTTTACAGATCATTTGTCGAAAAAATAAAAAATAAAAGTAATGTTTAACTGCTTCAGGCCATATTTTGTACTCTATACATGGAAAACGCAGTGATAATTATTTGAAATTTCCAATAGTCATCTATAAACTGGTATCAATGGTGGTTATGGCTTGGTATTTCATGAACAAGAACATTTAGCAATAACAAATCAATGTGGGCATTTATCATTTAGCAACAATACTGTTAACATCTTTATGCACAACCATCTTAAAAGAGCATCATCAGAAAGAAACAAAGCAATGATCTTTTTAGTGGAACAAAATTAAAGAATATTTTCATATGGAAATATCAGTCTGGAACATGTAAATTGTGCTATTGCCAAAACAATAGTGTTGATAAAACCATCATATGACTGTTAAAGGAAAACACTTACTGTTTGTACAAGAAACATGTTTTTCTGCTTTAAGGAAACCTGGTTCCCTTTATTAATAGTCTGATATTCAAAAATGAAAGTTGTTTGATGGAAACCCCACACAATAATTATACTTGAGGGCCTTTGCTGAACATTTATCTTTAAATCAGTTGGAATATGTTTATTAATGACTTAAAATAAATAAATAAATAAATAAAAATAAAACATACCATTTGATAATGCCTGCTGAAGCTCTGTGTCTGATATTGCCCCGCTCCTGTCTTTATCTACCCTGGAGGAAACAGAAAAATTATGAATTATTTGCTAGCCAAAATAATGTAATTCATGTTTTTAAAAAACTTTTGTTTGATAGTGAATGACTTAAACACCATAACAGTGTCTAGAACTATAATGGGACAAATAGGAAACAGTCTCGGGATGTAAGCCTTGTCAAACGAAACTGAAAGTGAAAGCTTGTATAGAGAACGATTCAGAGACCTCGTGTTTCAATTGTAACACAGAAAAAGGTCCATTCATTTACATCTAAACAGTTTTCTTTTCCTTTGAGTTTACATATGATGCATTTTAGAAGCCAGATGATTTGTTCTTTTATATCCTCACATATTCATTCATTGGTTCACTGATGTTGTGAAGGCGCGGCCCCATGCTGACATTTTTATGATTCATTTCAGTCAAGACGTCAGCAATGGCTTTAAAAGAGGGAAAGTATGTCTCACGCAGAGCCGGTTGGCTATTTCTGCTTTAGGGAGTGTCTTTTCCATTACACATATGCCATAAATCATAAAAAGGACACGTTTCCATTACAGGCCTTCTGAGCTGAATTTAAAAGAATGTCATTCCATGTGGAAATTAGTCTGTTTTGTAATAAAGAGATTATGGTAGGAAGGGATTGAGTTTTACAAAATCATGTGCTACATTATTATGAAACAAGCACGAAGCAATATGCCTTAGCACACCAACAAAACCCCTGTATTTCTAGGCAGCTACTGAAAAAAAACATTGAAAAACAGAAGTGACGGGCTAGAGAGAGGCCTTCTCGATAATTTGGACACCTAAAACTTTGAAAGAGAATCTAGTCTAGGCCATAACCACATCAAACTGTGAAAGGAATGTCTTGTTGGCTTGTTTATCTAACAAGACCCTGCCCAACCAGGCAATATTTGAACTTGTGACTCTTAACAACCATCAACCATTTTGAAACAACCATCCACTCTAATCAGGCTATGTGTAGTGAATTATGATAAGACATGGTTTGAGATCATTTGATCTAATTTACTAGCTGGACTGACTAAACCACAATTTCCATTTAAGGAAAGCATGATCAGGAACATCTGGGTCACTTTTTCCTAAAAGAAAAAAAAAAAGAAATTAAGTCTATATTTATCCCACTTTCACTGAGTTTAGAGTGACTGACTTTGGTTTTCCCAATGTTTCATAACTGTAGGCTCTCAGATTGAGCTTTCCCCCCTAAATTCTCTATTATATCACAGCGATCAGGCTGAATAACAATCGTACCACTGTAAGTTTATAGGGTTTCAAACTGGGATCCAGGGACCCTCAGGATGCCACAAGACTGTCTTTAGATCTGTCTTTATATCTTTATACACTATATATATATATATATATATATATATATATGTGTGTGTGTATATATATATATAGTTTTTTTTTACACATAGGATAGAGGGGTACCTCGCATGAAGAATATCATATTTAGGGGTCTCTATTATTTTTTATTTTATTTTTATTTTTTATTGAAAACCCAATGCAACCTCTTACTGGTTATATTTACTAAAAGTAATCATAATCCAGCCATAATACTACAAAGTTCACCTTGCATTTCAAGATTGTCTTGGAAACCCTTAAGTAATAAACATACTCACATATGATTCATATGTAATGCACAGATCAACGCTGGTGACTCACTAACAGTCTTTAGACATTCCCGAGTCATATGACCAAGGGACAATCCTTCATTTGATATTGAAAATATTAGAATATAACAGGAATGTTGCTGGGTTTAGTTGTTTGAGTTGTATATAGCCTATTTCTGCGTTTTGGCGGCAGTGTAATTCTATAAGGGGCGTTTAACGAGTTCTTGAGTTCAAAACGAAAGTTGAACTAATTTTAACTTGACAGGGCATCTTAAAAACAGAAACGTAACGCTTGTAAACATTGACAACATAGCGTCGCGACGGTCCGATACGTCGTCGTCAGTATGTGTATTTAAATCAATATTAACATAATAATAATAAATAGTGCACCTGAAACATAAGAAGATCGCGTCCCTTGTGAACGGCCCTAAAGATTCAGTCTTCTGCAGTATTACATAATTTATTACTATAAAGACGAGTAACTTAGTTAAACCAAAACAACTCACTCTCTGCTCACTTATACACGTAAAAATAAGATCATGTGGCATTCGAAACTGATAAAAACGACGCACATGTGTAACGTTATTCATCTCAAACGCTTAGTCGCAGTAGAAACTAAGTTAACGTGAACTGTGTTGAATGTCGTAATGATGAAAGTCAGACGAGAAGAGTCTGCTATCAGCTGAAAAGCAATCGAAAAACGGCGGAAGTAACGTTAACTACAAAATATTACAGACATTTGCTTATGTGAGCTATACAATCCTCTACTAGTTTCCCAATGCATTTCGTATCTTCTTGTACGTGACTTGCAAGAACAAGCAAGCTCTTTCCTGCAGCGCTTGTCAAATCGACAGGCGTTCAAATGCGGAATCCGTGGCCGTGTTTCACTCACCTCTGAAATATATTCCATAGAAAGCCCTGATCTGGCGGCGCGTTGTTATAATGTGGTGGTCTATACTGATTATGGTAGGCCATATCCTCTGCTTGCCCCGCCAAAAGATAAAATGCGCTCTATGAGCAGCGAATTTCAACTTGCTTAAAATCTGACTCTAAAAAATTCTTCACGCAGAGGCGTGGCGTGAAACTCCCCACTTCCCATTAAAAATTAGCGAACGTCACGAGGGACCGCCCCCTTCGAATTCTCAGGGGACTTTCCGCTGTTTTCATTGGCTCGTCTCATGACAGCGCGGACTGTTTGCGCTAAATGGGCGGGGCCAACAGTCTGACAAATGGAAAATGTGAAATGTTCTTAAATTAAATATTTCTCTTTGACAGATTTTGACAGGATAAATTTATTTTCCCCACAAATAGCGAGGGTATTTATGCCCAAAGTGATCAATGTTATGGCGTTTGTAGGGTAACATAATTTATTAGACATTCTGATTGTCACACAAATAAATAATTTATCAATGAGTCACTTTAAACCATAAACCATACGTTTGTAAAATCTAAAATGGGTTTTGATCTGAGCGTTTTTTCTTTAGTCATTTATGTCCTATCAGAGACAAATTATAATTAAAGGACTTTGGTCATATGCAGAGAAATATTTAAAAAATATTACAATTATCTAGACCATCGAATGTGTGTCAAAACATAAGCTGCCTACCAAGACAGCACTGTAGAGCCTCAAAACCTGTTTTTATACAGTCTATGCTCAAAACGCGCCAAAATGCTCTCTAAGCTCTCTAAGCTTTGAGACGCAGCCCACGTCATCTGTCAATCATTCCTTACAGAAATAACTGACTGAAAAACATTAACGTTACCCCATTGATTTAGTATCTGAGGAAATACACATTATCTCTTCGTGTTTTTGGCAAAAGTAACGTTAAAGTGCGACCAAAGGTTATCAGATTAGATTTTAAATTAGATATCGATTGGGTTGAGATTTGTGTAAAACCGAACTCTGAGGTAAAATGTTTTATTATCCAAACGTGCTTCAACGTCACACTGGCTGCTTCTCTACTATTTGGTAAGTTAACGTTACTTTAATTTAGTGTAAAAAATTATAATTAAAAATAATTAAACTATAATTAAAACTAACGTGAAATACTGGCCGATTTTTAAATAAATTAATAACGGGATCATTTTTTCTATGCTACTAACGTTAACCACGCTGAGGTAAAGTTTTTTGACACCTAACGTTAACGTTAGCTAACTTTTTAAGTTAGTCAAATGTAAGTCTATAAAATGTGCAAAGTTAAAATAAACTCCATAGAAGGTGCACAGTTATACCGAACCTACAATTAGACACACTATTATTTGATTCAACAGAACATTTAAAAAGAGAGGATAATGTCAAAACATTGAGTGAAGTTTTGTTTGTTGAACTTTGTTTGTTTTGTTTTCAGGTTGGCAGCTACTAAAGGCATCAGAATTTCCAGAAGAGATTATCTCAAGGTCAACGTCAGGCGAACATGGTCAGAGAAATGTTTCTCGTTCAAAATAACGTTATCACAATATCAAAGTAGATGATAACGAGTGGTATTGTTTCTTTCATGGGTGTTTTGTTCTTTTTGTCATAATTGTAAAATGTTTATCAGTAGGTTATGTTTGTGTGTATATTTAGTGAGGACATTGTGGATTACGTGATGGTTCAGGTTCCTCCAGTCCATCCCAGTCTTCCCCGGCCCCGTTTCTCTCTGTACCTGTCCTCTCAGCTTCAGTATGGTGTAGTCATCGTCTACCATCGCCAGTGTGCTTTTCTGCTGGGTGAGATAGTCATCATGACTGTAGAAGCATTGACCAGTGTAGATAGTACTGCTTCGCTTCACATTTATGAACATTTCTACAACATGCCACTTATTTCAGTCCAACCAAAACTGATCAAAGCAACATGTACAAAAAAACTAAGGACACTTTATAGCATAATATTTAAAAAGAGTACTTATTATGAAAATACGATACTTTTGAAAAGAATATACTTGAGTGCAAAATGAATGTAATATTTTTGGACACTTAAATAATGTTTTTTGCAATTAAATTAATAATTTGTTCACCTTAGCATTGTTCCAAACCTGTATTTTAGACTTTCTTCTGTGGAACACAAAGGAAGATATTTTTTAAGAATGTTGGTAACCAAAAATTATTTTTCACATTCTATATATTATATTTTTTGATTGGAACTCAAACCGTTTGGTTACTAACATTCTTTAAACTTCTTTAAAACATGACAAAGTATTAAAATATAATGATTTAAATTGTATTTTATTGTAAAACTTTTAATTTGACGTTATTACAAACTGCTTGTTTTTAAAATGTACTTCAGCATGTTAAGAAACATAAGTTATGAAAGTGTACTCTAAGTACATTTAAGTGGCCTTTTATTATATTAATATTGTATACTATGCAAGAATAGAATATACTTTTAAGATTTACACTGTACACTGTACACTGCTAGTGCACTTTGAATATGATTAAGCACACTTCTATTTCACTGGGGATGTGCAATGCAAGACCAACAAAACATGTAAAACATGCACATTGCCAAGCATTGAGTGTGTTCAGAGATTAGCATGGAACCGATAAGCACCCGTTAATCAGAGAACAATTCAAGTAGGCTAAGACTGAAAGTATTAATCAAAATGACATGATCTCAGAAAATCGCAGACAGAAATTAAGACACATGTAAAGAGGAGCAAACAGATGCATTTTGCTTTAATAAGGTATCATCTCAAAATAGACAAGCTGAACAAACCGCTTAGAGGTGTTTAATTTATGAGCAGGACAAAATTGAACAGAATTCATTTGAATATCAAATGACCTTAAAATGATGTTTGGACAACAATATTTTCCACTGTGAAGACCAATTCCAACTCCAGTCCACCCAAATCATTTATCAAAACTTAACTGCAAAAACAGGCAGGAAATCATCAGGGTTATGATATCAAAATGAGAACATTAACATATGATTTACATTTAATATTCATAAAATGTCCCAACCTGAAAAGTGTTAAATATGTCAGTACACAGAATAATTATTACAGAGGTCAAATGGGTATGAAAGTCTTCAAGGTACAGTATTTTTTTTATTAAATTATTTTATCTTTTATTTTATTTAAGGATAATAGAGAGGTTGTAAAAGTTTATAATTAATTGAATTACTACATTAATAAGAAATAAAAATGTTAGCGCAAGAATCCTTGGTTTACATTATAATCAAATGAAATCAATATTCAAACAAATGAATACAGTCTTAATATTCCATTACATTGTCTGCAAATGTGCTTTAATATACAGAAATAAACTAAAAAATGTTCTGTTTCATTTCCCCGCAGAGGAGGTCCAGCAGACCATCGAGCGTTTGCTTCGCTCAAAGAGACACTTGAACATTGACATGCCAGACACCGATAGGTCAGAATCAGGGTCGTCACTGTCATGTTGTGTCACTAATGTTATTCATTCTGACACAAACGTTCATATTGTTCCCATACACCCGTGACAGCTGTTTATAGGAGTGCTGTTGCTATGATTCCCCCTGAGAAGCTGTTCTGGGATCTTGTTTTCTTCTAGGTTGGTGCTGAATGTCCCAGACACTCTGTTCCAGCTGGAGGAGGCAGAGTGGGCACTGGAGCCATTTTTTGGAGTGATGGGGGTCGACTGTGAGCCGCCTAGTCCTTGCTTGTCATCTCAGGTGATGATCTGCATGATATACATACAGTCTGCGTGAATTATTCATTGGAGTCACATCTAGAGACCAGAATATCTCGGATCCACGAAGCATCTGTATAGCAACTGATAAAAACCTCAGACTTTAGAGTTCATAATAGTGAATTTAACTAATACATCACATTAATCTCATCCCTAACCTTTTTGAGCCATTAAGCCATGAATTTATTGTTTATCATCAAAGCAGTTTACAGAGGGTTCATCTCCTCTGGTGGCCAGAAAGGAAATTACATCACCTAAAGGTGAGATTTTGAAATATTGCAGCTGATGTTGATCAAAGAGTTGCTTTTTATGGTTTTCACCCAATCTCTGCCTGTCTTTCCCTTTCAAGGCCTCATTGCTTCTTCTGAATCAATCACTATCAAAGACGCTGAGCTGGTGCCTGTGCTAGCAGCCGAGGTGATCTACATGCCTCGCACTCCTCCATACTGGCAATAGAAAATGGATAGAGATCTATATTTGAGTCTGTGTCCGCAGCCTTTACTAACACCAAACACATGACGCTACTTCTGTACCATTTGCCCCCACAAAATTCATACAGCTCTATGTGAAGTTTTGGATGAAAACAGATCATCTACCCACATGAAGCTTAGTCACGGATAACACCAGATGATATTATTCATTCCTTTTAATCTGTGTTTATTGTACCACACAATTCATATGTTGTTTCCCAATCTCGTGTTCCTGATTATATTCCAGTTTGGTGGTGCAGAGTTACCTGAAGCCACGGCTCTGGAGATCGACATGCTAATGGAACAGCAAGATCAGTTCCATCTTGGTGGTGAGATTGATAGAAACTGATAGATAGACACCTAAATGAATATTGATCTCAATTAATAGAGCTAATGTGTCATTATTAGCCATTCACAGGCCCACACAGAATTCTTGCCCACAGAAGTCTGCAGAATGCTTCGACAGACCACATCTCCCGCACCTTGTGTGTTCGTTTATTAAATATTTTGGCTAATTTGATGAATGCATTAAGTGTAGTACTCTCAGCTACATTTAATACATTTACCATTTCCATCCCAATAGGAAAAATACAATATTTTTACAATATTACAATACATGATAAATACAGTAAAAACAGTAATATTATGAAATATCACTATTTAAAATAACAGTTTTAATATATTTAAAATGTAATTTATTCCTAAATATTCAGCATTTTTATTATTATAAATGTTGTGCTGCTTTATTATTTTTTGTGGAAACTGACATGTTTTTTTTTTTTTCTCGTTTTTTTTTTCAGGATTCTTTAATTAATAGTTTACGGATCAAATAAATAATTCTTTATAAAAAAATAGTTATCTCTTAAAATCCATCACAGAAAATGGCAAAAATATATGCCTGCACTCATTTGTAACCTGATCACTTAGATCACTTAGACTGTAACTGCCTGCTACAAATAGCGTTAACTATAAGTCTTTTCTGAATGCTCTTTCAGATGAGGAAGATAAGGAGAGAGAGAGGGCGACAGAAGTGGAGAAATCAGGAGATCTGGATCCTGCTATGGTCTCCATAGAACAGTGAGTAACACTGAGGGAAATAGAGATAAGAAGGTTAAAGGTTTATTTCACCCAAAAATGAAAATTAGCTTGTGTTTTACTCACCCTCGAGGCATCCGAGTTGTATATGACTTTCTTCTTTGAGACGAATCTAGTCGGAGTTATATAAAAAATTGTCCTGGCTATTCCAAGCTCTATCATTGCAGTCAGCGGTTGTTGCAGTATGGAACTAGACTGTCTGCACTGTAATTTTGCAAGATCTGCTTGTTCAGACAGTGTAGTCAATAACTGTAATAATAATAATAATAATATCTATTTAATGGTAATGACATAAGCTTCAGGACAATGTTAATGGTTTTTACAAGAACTGAGAGTGTCATTGTGAAAATTATGCATTTCTTCATGCCCATCATGACATCTTGCTGCAGTGCTGAACTCGTGGAGTGCAACATAAAAGCATTGATGTATTTTAATAAATGATGCACTCATTCACTGCACAGTAGATGCCACAGTTCACGGTATAAGGAAAGAGAGCGCAAACATAGTAATTTGAACATTACTGAGCATTTTCTACAATATTACATACACGTTGAAACTTAAATGACCTAAACTACTTTAAATCCAGTCCAAATCCTTTTTAGGTTGAAGTATATTTCATTTAATTTCATACATTCATTCATAAATAAATGAATAAGATTTTGATCAGATTTTAAACCACGTCAATGTGGTTTTGTTTTCACTTCATGGAAAATACTTATGGATTTATGGACTTACTTAATACTTTTATGGATTTTCATGCTTTTTGATTTGTTTTGTTTTGAAAATTGAGCAGTCAGGCAGACTCTTGATTTGGTTGAGACCCAAGAAAACATCAATTTAGATGCCAGCTGTTGGGCCAAATGTCTTTGAATTAAATATATCTAAAATAAAGAATCTGCTTGACTGCACAGTTTAATGGAGCCTGTAATGTTGGCCTGAACTGGCTGCTTGTGTTTACCGGGTTCTCGTGGTTTTCAACCATCACTGAATGCATGTGTTCAGACTGAAGAACAGCGAGTGCATCGTGGATGAGGGGAATGGGCGTCCCATGGAAGTCACCTTAGATAGGGTGGCTATGGAGATGACCCCTCCTCCAATCACCATGCCACCAACCACAGAAGCCAGTGAGAGAGATGTGGCGATGGAGCGCTCCAGTGAGGTTTGTGTGTGTAGCCATGTCCACATTTTCTTGCACATTATGCTCTAGTGTTATATAATCCATATGTGTTTTGAAGCGTGAATGCTTTTGTAGCAGAGGCAGTTACATTGGCCTGAATCCACAACAGTGTGCTCAGTGTCTTAATAACCTCTCGCTCTTTCATTCTTTCTCTTGTTTTGTCCCTTATTCTCAGACACTCCTAGTGGAGCAGGCTGTGCCTCCAAAGAGACGGGGTCGCAAACGGCAACTGACCTTCGCTGACCAAAACACACAGATTTCCCAGGATGCAATGAGGCAACAAATCAACAACCCTCTGATTGAAACTCAATCTCTGGTGGGAGCTCTGTGATAGATAACTAATCTAATCAGTAGTGCTGGAAATCTTTAGACACCTCATGATTTGATTGGATGTAGTTTCAGGGAGTCACGGTGTGATTACAACTCTAACTCTTAATTCAGTCATTTCCAAAATAAGAAGCAATTGCAATAAATAAAATAATTTAATACATACTTTTAGTAATGTTTGTAATACGTACTGTACAAAAGTTTTTAGTCGACAAGATTGTTTTGATGTTGCTTGAAAGAAGTCTTGTGTGCTCATCAAGGCTGCATTTATTTGATAAAAAATACAATAAAACAGTAATTAATAATATAATATGACAATTTTAAATAACCGTTTTCTATTTAATATATTTAAAAATGTTATGTATTCTTGTGATAGCGAAGCTGAATTTTCAGCAGCATTTACTCCAGTCGTCAGTGTCACATGATCCTTCAGAAATCATTCTTATATGATGGTTTGCTTCTTAAGAAACATTTATTATTGTTAATGATGAAAACATTTGTGCTGCTTAATATTTTTTTATTATGGAAACTGTGATGCATTCTATTCATTCATAGATGAATAAAAAGTTCAAAAGATTAGCAATTACTTTTAAATGGTATAAAAGTATTTAATCAGTGTCCCTGCTGAATAAAAGTATTAATAAATATTACATTTTTACTTACCCCGAACTTTTAAACTGTAGTATGTATTGCAGTATGATAATGTATGTACATTTAATATTTTAAATATTTTTGTAATATTTTCTTTTAGAAATGGCAAAGCATCTGTTTGCTGTTTAATCTTTTATTTTTTAACTCTATAAAATAATTTGCTTGTGTGATAAATATGTGATTCTCTTTATCTAATTCTGCCCATCTGTCTCCAACTTTCTTTCTTATTTTTCTCTAGTCTGAGACTCTCCTAAGTATTCCTGCCTCTCGCAAGTCATCAGCAGCAGTTCTGCTCAGCACACCGTGTAACTGTATGTTGTGTCACACTGTGGCCCAGCACCACTCATAAATACTTGCTCATATATATATATATATATATATATTTTTAATATCATTGGACATAAAGTAATAAACATAATGTATAATTTTTTTATTTGATCACGTAAACAACACAAATATTTATCAACAAACTGAAACTACTGCATCAGCTCCTTTAACTTGCACTGAACAGTTTAGCAAATCACAATAATGAAACCACTGGACCATCAAAAGGCTCAGCAGTTTTATTAGAAATCAGGAAGCACACTCCACTCTTATAACCACTGACATGCCTCCCCTCCTTGCATTGCAGTGCTCATCCACCCTGACCTCCAGGCACTATGGAAATGCTGCAGTGTTTTTTCTGTGCTCCCCCGTTCCTCCAGGAAACGGCAGGTGCAAGAGGAGAGTGAGCTGTGGGAGATGGAGAAAGAAAGAGGAACGGAGAGGAGCCGGGAGTCTAGCAGAGAGGTGAAGAAGTCTTAAGTTGCTCATCTGCTCATGTCAGCCTCAGAACCAATGACATGATCTGGTGGATACATTTTTACTAACATATACACTATTGGTTCACCCAAAGATGGAAATCATTTTATCATATACTCATGTGATAACTGATTATATACTTATCCACATGACACAAGGTTTTTAAAAATGATATCAGAATAATCATTTATGGGAGAACTACCCTTTTAAAGCCCTTGTGAAAAAGAAGTGCACTTCATTGTATTGAACATGCACTGGTGGTGTACTTCAAACCTTACAATAATAATAAAAAAACTGTACAGATATTATCATTCTAATGAAATACTCCATTTAAGTGTACTTTACAAGTGTACTTTTACAACTTTGTTTCCAAGCTAGCACACTTAAAAGGGATAGCTCACCCAATGAAAATTACCCCATGATTTACACACCCTCAACCCTAGGAGTATTTCTTCTTCCAGTTACATATTAAAATGCCCTAGCTCTTCTTAGCTTTATAATGGCAGTGAATGGGTGTTGAGATTTTGAAGTACAAAAAAGTGCATCCATTAAGGATGTAACGATTAACCGCGAGCCAGTTGAAAATCGATCCAAATGTGATGATTCAAATTGGTTGAGATGCTAAACAAATCGTGATTCATTTAGGGGTAGGAGTTTATATGAATGTATGTCTGAGGGGAATTTATTGTATTGAGAAAAAAATTGATAGTATTTTTTATTTCCATCTTGCCTCTGTATAATGCAGATTAAAGTTTAGAAGTGCTTTGCTTTGTTTACAGAGGTAACAAGAAAAAGCTTTAAACGCCACCTGCTGGCAAAGAGTGAATCTGCGTCAAACCACTGTGTTTTAGCTTCAGATTTTGAAATTATACATGTACATGTATAGCCTGGTTAAAACCAGACCCTTTTCAGTTGAAACTGAGTTAGGGTCTGGCAAAGCCTATTAGACATCTCGTTTCTAAAGGGGCGTCACCGACGGACCTCGTTCAAATGCCTCTGGGCGCAATAGGATAGACCTAAAACCAATCAGAGCGATGAAGGAGATGACGTATGCAGACTTGAAGGCTTCAAGTGTTGTTCTTTGCTCGGGTTTTAACGCAAAGTTAAAGTTTAAATCACTTAAAACAGACGCGATAGCAGTTTCGAACGAATGTTCCTCTGCAGCATCCATCTTTGTAATGTACAAAATCTGCTTTACCGTCGTTGCGCTGTCGTCATCGTGTAAACCCCGCCTCAACGTTTCTGATTGGTGCCACGATTTCGGCGGCACAGAAACGAGCTAGATAGTCCTCTTTGCCAGACTATTCTGTAGAGAGAATTGAAATTCGCCGGAAGTAGTCTGGGTTTTCCCAGGCTAGTACATGTATGCAGCATCTTTGTTTGGATCATAATTAAAATGTAGTGGTTGCCTCTAATTTTAAATGGAAAGAGCACAGACAAAGCCTTATTTTGTTTATATGAAGAGATTTATTTTTTGTGTGTTATTTATTTGATTTGGGGCTAGTTTTAAAATTTCTATTTAGTTTTATTTACATTTACATTATATTTAAATTTTGTTAGGGTTAGGGTTAGAGTTTAATTTTTTATCCAAAAATGACTTACAAATGAGGATAATAGAAGCCATCAAAACCAACAAAAGAGCACATGCACATTTAATTTAGAATTTGTCTTAAATCTAATTTTGACAAAACAAAAAATTGTGAATAGAATAGAATCATGAAATCGAAATCATGAATCGAATCATGAGTTGAGTGAATCGGTACATCCCTAGCATCCATTTATCATAAAAAGCGCCCCACATGACTGGGAATTTAATAAAGGCTTTCTGAAGTAAATCGAAGTGAATTTGTGTAAAAATCCATCCATATTATACTATCCATATTTAAAACTTTATAAATAATAATCTCTTGCTTCCACAAACTGTCGTACATGTGTTCGCAATAGAACACCATTCCAGCAGTCGACGTAAGATGTAGGCATACTGTAAGCTCCAGTAAGAAGTGACGAATGCGGAAAGCGCAATGGAAAGAACAAAAACACTGTTCACAAATTAGAAATACAAAACAACAATTTGTTAAAAAAAAAAAAATGTTGGGAGTATTTTGATTTAAGCCAAGAGGAGATTGTTTTTCCTTTGCTGTTAACAAAATTTGGTTCTCATGAAACTAGCATATTCTCACAGGAGCTTACACTCCACCTACATTCTACATCATCCACTCTACAATATTAATATTTTTCTTACACAGCCTCTTTGCTTTTCTTAAAGGGTACGTATTATGCAAAATCCACTTTTACATGGTGTTTAGACATAAATCTGTGTTGGCAGTGTGTGAAATCCACCCACTCCTTATGTTTGAATAATAACTCCCAGAGCCATTTGGAGCACTTTTTTTGATAGATGGATGCACTTATGGGACTTCAAAATCACACACACTGATCAGACTGGTTGCCCACTGAAGCTAAGCAGGGTTAAGCCTGGTCAGTACCTGGGTGGGAGACATGTGGGAAAACTAGGTTGCTGCTGGAAGAGTAAAAGTGTTAGTGAGGCCAGCAGGGGGTGCTCACCCTGGGGTCTGTGTGGGTCCTAGCGCCCCAGTATAGTGACAGGGATACTATACTGTCAGAAAAGCACTGTCTTTTGGATGATACATTAAACCAAGGTCCTGACTCTTTGTGGTCATTTAAAATCACATGACACTTCTCATGAGGAAGTCGTGGCCTAGTGGTTAGAGAGTTTGACTAAAAAGGTTGTGGGTTCGTGTCTCTTGAGCAAGGCACTGCTCCCCTCGCTGCAGCATAAATGGCTGCCCTCTGTGTGTGTGTGTGTGTGTGTGTGTGTGTGTGCGCGCGCACAAACTTTGGATCGGTTAAATTCAGAGCACGAATTCTGAGTATGGGTCGCCATACTTGGCTGTATGTCACATCACTAAAGAGTAGGGGTGTTTCGCCAGTGTCCTTGCCAATTTGCCCCCCAGGCCACTGTCAATCATGGGAGTCATTTTTATTTTGGTGTGAACTATCCCTTTAAGTACACTATTAAAAGTAAGTGCGTTTTTAAAAGCTTTTACTTTATAGTACATTTTAAATTATTGTTATAACCATCTGTTTTCGGGCTTTACATAAGCTTTTATTAAAATCTAAAAAACAAGCCATACTGAAAAAGTCTCTCAACTAACAAGAACTAGAACAGTGAAAGCAACTACCTTGCTATAAGTTTTAAATGTTTTTTAAAATTGTGTGTGTGTGTGTGTGTGTGTGTGTGTGTGTGTAGAACTACTGTTTGCAAGCATCAACATTTTTTCTTCTTTTTTTGGCTTATGATGGCATTTTCTGATTTATTGAAATAGAAAAGATATCCAGAATCGCCTCTGTGGAAACCATTAATATGTCAACAAAATGAAACAAGAATTTTAAACTTGGGCTTTATCCAATGTTCAGATTTTTGTTTAGGAAATGTATGCAAATTAAAGAATATTTTAATAGAAAGTGCCTCATTTGTGTATTTAAGTGCCTGGAAACATTCCATTCACGTATGCTTTTAAAATATCTGATTGGTAGCAAGTGCTCCTAATAAAAGTATGCTAAAGTGTACTTTTTTCTCTCTAGAGATTCCTTAACCCACTTCCCTTTCTGTGTGTTTTGTGGATGTTTAGGTGCTCAGGGAATCTGGTGCAGCTGCTCTGGCTCTGTCTGAGCTCTCAGGTGAAAACTAATAAAATCAATGAGATTTCATTGTGAAATCACACCTGTTTTTTTTTGTTTGTTTTATGGATATAAAACACAATGTCAAAGCACTTTCTGAATTACTTTAGCCTCAAAGTTTAAATCAATGTGTGTGTGTGTGTGTGTGTGTCCAGCTGGTTCAGACGTGCCGTTGGATGTGTCTAAAGGAGACAAGTCTCAGAGTGACCTCATCACTCCCACCAGCAGATGGTGAGACATATTAAAAGAAAAACGCAAAATGCATTCTTAAAAAAGAAGCCGTTACTAAACACTGAATGCAGAACATGCGTTATACCCAGGACTGCAGTTTTAAGTCATACGATCTTACTGGCTCATGCATTCATTGTGATAAGAACACTGCAGGTTCAAGTCAGCATGAAATCCTGTGAAATAAACATTGTGTAAATAGGTCTCCTATAGAAGAGGCTCCTGTTTCTATGGAGGTGATATTAGAGGAGCATGTAGAACTGCCACAGGGAGAGGCAGAGCCTGAGATGGATGTTATCACCACTGCCGAACTTCTCCGGTTCGTTGAGAAACTAGTATCTGAACATGTCTTTGTGTGCATAACTGTCTGGTGTGATCCAAACGTCCATCAGATCTTTTTTCAGTCATTCGTTCTGTCATACAGACTGATCAACAGCTTCATCAAACGCTTTGGAAAGGTTTGCTTTCACTCACTGCTGCCCCCAGAGGCCGAGCGCAGCACTACAGCTCATCTGTTCTACAAAATACTGGGTAATCTAGTTTGCACTGAAGGAAATGTCTGTTTTTACTGTTTCACTTCACAGTATATATATGTGATGTGATCTGTTTGTTCTACAGAGATGCTGTGCAGTCTGAAGTTAAGTGCATGTCAGACTGAAGCATTTGGAGTCATCACCCTTACCATGAACCATTGAACACACACCTAAGTGCAAACACACGTGCTCTCAAACATGTTGAACTGTTAGATTGTTTTAAACTTTTTCTGAGTGTACACACACTGTTATGATGAGATATATTAAGCCAGTTCAGATATCAGTTTAAATACGCAGTTTGTAGTCTTGTATTCATAACAAATATAGAAATGGTTATAATATTTCTGATTATGAATTATCAGTTACTGTGATTATTATGTTAACAGTTACATGGTTTTAGATGTAGAGTGAATTGAATTTGTTTAGTGTTTTAACTTTTTATGATGGTTAATGTGTTCATTTTTAACTTTTTATATTATGTTTTTTACTTTTTATATTTAAGTCAATTAGCTGTTCTCAAGTTATGAAAAAATAATAATTTTACAGAATATGAAATGTATATATTTTAGTTTATGAAGTTTTTAGCTGCGCTCAAGTTGTGGAATACATATGCTGAATGAGTTTGTCTCAATGCCAATTGCAATATAATACATTAAAATTTAATACAATTACTGTTTGTGTATATATACATAAAATATATTTTCTATGGGGTAAAAAATGAGAATTTCTCAACTGTCAAATTGGTTTACATACACTGCTTTATATTACTTCATACAAATTACTGTTCTTATAGACCTACAGACCTGCCTAGTATTTACACTGTATAAATAATATTGTACATTTAAACAACTTTACCACATCTAAGGTAAAGATAAATCCTTAAAGTCACAATGTAACAAAAGTAGAGATAGATTTTGTGCTTGATTCTGTCTGTCTGTTGTTGATTGGATGGAGACAATCTGAATGTGAACTTGCAGTCGATTGTAAATAATGTTCAGGGTTTAAGCAGACTGAATGTTTGGAGACCAGACAGAAATCTGTCGTTTCACCAAAAGATCAAGTTATGATGTGTTAATGAGTTCAATTACCCCTATCAGTTTTAGTCCATAGGGGAACACTGCATAACCACTGCAGCATTGAACTTTGTTGACAGTGATCTCACACAGGTCATGATCTCATGCCTGACTTACCTCACGCTGTTAAACTAGTGCCGTGAAGCAGTTATCACAAATGTAACACCAGCCGGCAACAACGACAGAGGACCCGAGCAGCACACTGAACACAACAAAACCCATGCCAACCTTTCTGCTCCGCCGATTACAAAATGTGAGGAGTGACGTATGCAAATCAGACAAATATGATTAAGCAATAGCTAGCATATAGATGAGGAGTCACGGTAAAACTATGAACGGTCAACAACAGCTTCACACCGTCCTCAGACAACCACCATCCCACCCCATAGCACAGACACTGGGAATTTTAGATGATCTGTGAGAAATCATTTAATATTTGGTTTTCTCATGATCAAGGGAATCCCAATACGTTTTGACATAAATGGCTTCATATAGATATTAAGAATTTAACATCACAGTTATGCACACAATCAGAATAAACGTTAAAGGGTGTAATTAATTATTGGCAAGAGCACAAAATTTAAATTTAGATTAATATTTACTGTAGAATTTAGTGAGCACAGCATACTGGAATGTTGCAAACAGCGTATTACTGGAAAAAGAGAACAGAGGTTCAGAGGCCACACTGTGACTCGTGCCACAGGACCATGAACATGCAGAGTTATGAGGTGACATGTTTTCTGAAGGCATTAAAATGTGGCACTTTACTGTAAGCACACAGTAAATCGCTCATTTCAAGTAATCACCTGTCACCCGGGGGGGGGGGGGGGGGCTTACATGCTTAATGTAGTTGGGTTAGGATCCCTTGAGTTAAATCTCTCCCAGACACAGGAAACTACCAAGCTTCAAGTATAGGATGATTCAAAACTTTTCATAACTCTAACACTTACCCATTTGGTGTGAAAAGATTTGTAAGAATATTGGTATATTTAAATAGCTGTGACATTTAAAGGGTTAGTTCACCCAAAAATGAAAATTAGTCTGTTTTACCTCGAGCCATCCTATGCGTATATTACTTTATTCTTTCAGACGAATCCAGTCAGAGTTATATTAAAAATTATCTTTGATCTTTCTAGGTCTGTCGTTGCAGTCATCGGGTGTTGCATTGCTTCAGTCCAAAAGATGTGAAATAAAAAAGCGCCCCTCCTTAAAAAAGGGGTGTTGGGGAGGGCGGTGGTGGGGTGGGGAGGGCGGTAAACAAAGGCCTCTAGCGATTTGATGTGTTTTTTAAAGAAACATTTCCATATTCAAAACACAATAATCACTTGAATCTAGCTTGTGCTCACAGTTTTGAACAGAAGCAGTTCTGGGGGAATGACGTATGAGGTCAGCTTGCGCTGCTCAGAAGTGACGGACATGGAAACGCATCCAAGAAATCAAAACTAAACAACAGTCACTAAGTACAAAACGAGGATTTGTAAATAAAGAATGTCGGAGGATTTCAATATAAGCCAAGAGGAGACTGGTTTTCCTTTGCTAAAGTAAGGAAACTTATAAACAAACTTGTAATGTTGGTTTTCATGAGACTCCGGAGCATGCGCAAAGCTGACCTCATACATCATCAGCCCGGAGCTGCTTCCATGTACAACTGCTGCCTCAAACTACATTAAAGTTATTAATTCGTTTTGAATATGGATATGTTTCTTACAAAAGAGCTGGAGCTGTGTGAGACACTTTTTTTTATGGAAGGGCGCTTTTTATATCGCTTTTGCACTGAAGAAATGCAACACCCGCTGACTGCAACGAAAGAGTTTGAAAGATCAAAGACAGTTTTTATTATAATTCAGACTGGATTCACCTTAAAGAAAAAAGTCACACCTAGGATGCCTCGGGGATGAGTAAAATGCAGTCTAAGGCACTGTCCACAAAAACACGGTTATTTTTAAAACCGCAGCTATTTATACGTGGTTTGGTTGTTCGTCCACACAGTCTCTGGTCCACATGTAAATGCAGCACCAGGATCACTGAAACCGAACATTTTTGAAAACTCCTGCCAGGGTGAGGATATTCAAAAACTCTGGTTGCAATGTTATTATGCAGACAGCAAAACCAGAGTTTTGGGCTTTTTACGTCAGAGCCTGCATCTCCGCCTACTTGAAACTTTTTCAGGATTCTGATTGGCCAACATGGCTTTACGGTTGAGGTTATATCTCTGCCTGGTTTGCCATGCGTGCATTTGTGTTTTCATGTGGATGGAGTTTTTTTTTTTTAAACAGAAGAAGGAAAAAATCAACCGTGTACGTGTGGACATGGCTTAATTTTCATTTTTGGGTGAACTAACCATTTAAAAGTGCTGTATGTAGGATTGACATCAAGTGGTGGAACTAGGTATTGCAGTCCAAATTAAAAATATTTGAGAGGGTTTTTTTCACCCGGCCCATCCTCCTCAGACTTGACACAAATGCAGGTTGCCAGATTTCCAACACCAAACAAGAACAAGTGCACTTGACAATGAATTAAGTGAAATATGCTGTGTTTTCCATTAACTGACAACCCTGGGTACCGAAATACAGTTGGGTCAGCTGGCAGCAGGCAGGTTTTCAAACCAAAACAGAGACCAACATTCCAGCATTTTCAAAGTAGAATAACTGACTAGCATTGTTTTTCAGAAACAAGTAGGCTATGTTGACTATGCATGTTTCTTAAATATCTGCAAACATATTATGGTATTTTTATGCTTTAGTAGAGTAATTTTTTTTTTTTATATTGGGTGCGACAAGCTCTTGGTGCATAAAGAAGAACTGTAAAATTGCAAAGACTAAAGTCTCAAATCCAAAGAGATATTCTTTCTAAAAGTTAAGACTTGTCCACGCCCTCCTAAAACACCTTGTTTAAAACATGACCCACGTGTCTACGTCACTGTGTGGAAAGATTTGCAAAACACCACCCAAATGTTCATGCAAAGAAAGAAAGTGTAACTTTTATTCTCGCTGTAGTATTGTTGTTACCGTCGCCATGTTGTGGAGTGCTGGTCGCTGTGGAAATACATCAACTTCACATTGTGGATCGCTGGATTGGCTTTCACCGTGAAGCGGAATCCAGCATGGGGTCTTCACATGTGGTTACCACAAGCCAGCTAGACACTTCTTCGTCCAATCTGCCGGTCGTTCCTCCCTCAAGCCCACCGCGTGTGACTAATTTTATGGAGGACTGTTTCCTAAACCTACAGAGTAGCCTACAATGGGTCTGCGTTCAAAGGCTATTCTATAGTCTGGCTGTTCTGACTCACAGCCTGTAAGTACATTTTTTATATCGAAAAACACTGATGATTCAAACGCAAGTTTTGAGCAGTGTAGAGTAGCGCTTATTGTTTGTCATTTCTCTGATCACAAATGCAGACATGCATCACAGTACAGTAAGGGGCGTAGCATTTCCATCAAAACACTTGAGGTATTCAGCCAATCACAACGCACTGGATAGCTGGCAAATCAGCGTACACGTTGCTTTTCAGACCAATGAGCTTTGTAAAAATCTACACGTTTCAGAAAGCCGGAGCAATAGAGTAGCAACAATAATGTACATTAGGTGGAAAATAATTTTAATAATTTTAGTTTTTACCTTAAACCGCATTAACACACTGCATTACACCAAATACACAACATGTTATTTCTAGCAATGTCATATGACCCCTTTAATAATTGAAGCCTTAACTAACCTTATTTAGTTAGATAACATTTATATCAATGTTGTTAAGATAAAATAACATTTATATCAACATTATATGAGGGGAACACACAAATTTTGTTAGCTGGTTTGTACAAATGTTAATAAAGCGAGGCTCCTGTGTGTTAGTCTTAGTTAGTTAATCAAAATCATTAGCATCAACATAGTTTGTTAATATTTGGTGCAAAATTTCATGAAGTGAAACCACACAATTTTAATTAGTTGATTTGAGCAAATGTTAGTAACCTGAGGTAGATCTTTTTTAGTTAGATAATCATTATTTGTTTTATTTTTATTTCCACATCAGATGCAAAAAAAATTAAAATAATGAAGGGAACCACCGACGAATTTAGCTGGTTTGTGCAAATGTAAATAAAGTGAAGCCCCAATGGATTTGTTAGTTAAATAATATAATTAAATTAATCATAACTAATTATTTTACAATTGAAGTATTTACAACATTTCATGAAGGGAAACCTCACATTTATTTAGTCTGTACAAAGTTCTTTACTTACTACAACTTGTTAGTTATGTACTACCTTTAAAAGCAATATTGTTTTTTTTATTACAAAATTTGGTGCAAAATTTCAGGAAGGGAAAGAGGCATTAAGCAAGCCTCACAGAGCTAGTTAGTTTGTTCACAGAATAAACTTAAGTTGCATACACAAACACTGGAGAGGGAAAAGATGATTTAATAATATAAACAACACTCCAGTCCATACTGTAATTCGTCAGCCTCTGACAGACTAATAAACCTCACACGTCAGCGCCACATTACACACATTCACACAAACCATTTAAATCTCCACTGGACCTCGGAACGTTCCCCAATGTCTCACACCACCTAAATCCAACAGCACAGAGAGAAGACTCGAGTCTACATCTGCTTTAATTGGATCTCAAATTTGGAAAACAACAGCTGACTTGAGGAGATCAGGGTTATCATTTCAACCAGGGAGGAATCAAAGGAATCAAGTCAATGATTCTAGACGACAGGAAAGAAAACAAAGAGGAGCGACAGCTGCCAGTTAAGCTGGCAGGCCAGGACAAAGAGGCCCATCATGGGGTCAAGCCCCAGGAGAAACAGGTGAATGGTAAAGGCCACTTAAACTCCCCAAACAATCACAAAATGGTAAGAGCAGAGCTGGACTGGACGGTACCCATGTGTGTGCACCTACCCATTGAAGTTCTCAGCCCTGACCAGGCGTTTCCCTTCTTGAACACCACACTCGCTGACCTGGGCATCGAAGAGTGAGTTCAGATTTACAGATGAATTTATGCATTTTTGGGTTAAATATTGCTTTATTGTCTTGATATGTCCATGTGTACCCAGATCAGCAGTGAAGGAGCGTGTGGTGTGGGTGGACACCAAGCGCACCCGTGTGAAGGGCAAGTCTGGGAAGCTGAAGGAGAAGGAGGTGACCGTTCTGGAGGTGCGTGTGAAAGCGCAGCACCCTGGAGAGCGTCAGTGTCAGGAGGTCCTCTACAGCACCGAGTCCCACACCGATCGCTCCTTCTGCAGAAGCGGGGTGGACATCATCCCGTGGAGACACACACAGCCAGGTGGGGACATGGCAAACAACATTCAATTTGACCATTATTCGGGAGTAAATGAGCTGATAAAGTTGATATCAAGCTAAGACTTAGGTAGGCTTATTATAATCATCTAAAATAATATACATATTTGAATTCTATATTCAGTAAAGCAATGGTGTTAACTTGGAGCCTCACTTTTACATTTGCACAAAATAGCTAACTAAATTAATTTTGAAACTAAACGAAGTACTAAAATTAAAAAATAAATAAAAATAAAGCAAAATAGCAATAAAAAGACTAAACAAAACTACTAAAAATTAAGTTAAAAAAAGAAAACTGAAAATACAAAAAATACATAGCTAGTTAAAATGATTAATAAATACTTCAATAGTATAAACATAATAGTTAAATAACATTTCTGCATATGCAGCCCAATAAGAAGTGACTTCTGGATTTTGCAGTTGAAAGCTTATTGAGATGATGTGTTCTGCAGTGGCTTTTGGCTGCCCAGGTTGATTTGTTCTGGCATGTGGATAAGAGTTTAATTTAGAATATGTTTTTGAGAAATAAAGTTCCGCACACATGAAACCTGCCAAATATACACTGAAAAATCAACATTAACACTGAATAATCAAGAAAGAGTAACCATGTACATAAAGACCCAGTTAAATGGAACCAAACAGATTTCACAGTATACTGTTGTTGCTGATGTTCCTTGCACAAATACTTCATCTCCACACTTAATCACAACTGGTATTACTACAGTCCAGTTGAAGTGAATTCTGTCAGCATTTTGTTCAGGCGGTCAGTTCGCATTAGGCACAGTGTCAAGGCTTGCAGTAATATAACGCTCCATTCCTGACATTTAGCTAACAGATGACATCTGCAGATCAGTGAGGTGAGCTAACAGAACGCTCACGGCTGCGGAGTAAGTGTGTTTGGTATTCGCACGCTCAGCACTCTCTCCTGTGGGTCTGTTGAGCGTTTGAGGTTCACTCTCTCCCTAAACATACCTCTTTTCCAACCTCAAAGTCTTCCGGGTTCGTGTGTGGAATTTGTCATGGAAATCTGATGAGTAATAAAATTTCCTATCTAAACATGGTAAAGAACATTCTTGTGTTTCCCTCCCTCCCCCACAGCTGAAAATGAACTCCAGCCGGTGGAAATGACTCTGGCTGTGGACACACTGTCAGAGACCAAGTCCAAATGGCAGAAGACAGAAGAAAAACGAGACTTGCCAAGCGAGGAATGAGTGGTAGACGTTGGAAAGCTAGGCTAAAGCAATCTAACACCTCAGATGACACTTTCAGGCGTTTAAAACTGGTGCACAACAGTCTAAATTCTGTGCTATGCTGTAATTGAAGGATACGTTTTACTTATTTTAAGTGACAGTATAACTAAAGTTTTGTCTAATGTTCTACAAAAAGAGGTTTCAATCAGTTTTTTTGTATTTTAGAATATTCATAAATTTCATCAGGGACAGCTTTAAACTACACACAATGTATCTTCATATGAAATAAATCTTTATTACTCCTCACTAAAACTAACGTTCAATAGTTGTGGGTCAGTAACTTCTTTTTATTTATAAATGCAGCCTTTAAAACCTAAAATAAAAGGGTACACACCCCAAACTTCTGAACAGTTTTTTCATGGTTTCATTTGCTCATGCATAAAAGGGTGCATTAATGATGCAATAAAGAGTTAAAATAAACTCATTCTGCAACATAAAACCCTGTACTTAAAATCTGCACTTTTCTATAATAATAAAAATTTGCTTTTTCAGAAACATTGTGGATTCCTAAACTAATTCTGGATACGTTTTTGCAAATTCATAGCTTTTCAGAAAACACTCTTATCAGAAATACAGGAACGACAATGAACAATTCATAGAAATATATTTCTTTCACTGCAAGAACAATTTAAAGCTTCACACTTGAATATTAAGCCAGAATTTCATGGAATATTCAATACAGATGGGATGGCAGAAGATACATTGAGACGTACAGAAAAATAATAAATGAGAAAAGACAACTCGGTAAAATAAAGTAAAAGTGACAAAAGGCACTGCAAGTGAACACTGCAATAAATTAAGAGAATGTAGTCTCAACGTCTGCAATACAGAGAGCTGGGAACACCAGTGAGGGAACTGAATCAGCCCATTTCTAATATAATAAAATATCGGTTATCAATTTGACTGGCTTTCACAAGAGTGGAAGGCTTTGTGAACGGGATACTTAGGATAAAGGGCGGGTGCTATGATTGAGTGACAGCCATGGTCATTTTGTTTCTCTGTTCATCAGGAAGAGACATTACCGCACTCTCAAATTCCTTGGTGTGATGCTGTGCTAGACCTCTGAGCAGCACGAGAAGGGTGTTTTGTGTTTCTAAAAAGAATAAATATACGCAAATATAAAAAATGATGAACTATTAAATGTCATTTGAAATATAAAATAAAAATATTGCAATCAAATAAACACTTTCTTACCATTATCAACATCCTTCATGCCCAACAGATGAGCAGCAGCAGATATTATTGGCTTGAGATGACTTACCACCTGGAGTGAGAAATAAAACACAGTCAATCCATTGACAGGACACCATTAAATAAGGTGCTGTGAGCGGAGCATGCTGGGAGTGAAAATGAGCTTGTACCAGCACAGGGTTGTGCGAGTAGAGGAAGGTCAGGCAGCTGTAGATGGTTTTGTTCTCCTCCATGTCCTCTTTCAGAGGGAGACAAGCCACGAGAGCAGGAAAGACCTGAGAGAAAAGGGTAAAAATGGGTATTATGACCTGATATAACATTGTTAATAAATACACAGTACATTAAATATTAAGCAATACATCCAACAGTACATTAAATAGTGTAGATACTAAAGGCTCTGATATACTTCAAATGAAGGGTGGAACTGGTGTGACATGAATTAAACATTAACACACTAGAGAGCCGCTTTTTGTTTAATACTGTAAATCTGCTTACTTTATAGCTATCTATTGTTTAAACTGCTATATAAATAAACATGAAGTGATTTTGCATGAGTGCTGAATTAAAGAGTTAGACCAGGTGCTTTCTTAACTGCTGCTTTCTCACTGCGTGTTTGCTTTGTTATTGAGAGGAAAGCATGCAACATTTATATATTTAACTAAACGCCACTCACAGCTGCATGGTTTGTGTCAGGATGTTTCTAACAGTATAAACGTTGCATTCAACATGACTAATAAACACACAACTTTGCATAGCTTGTCAGAGAACTACGGCTCGGTGTAGTAAATGCTGTTCCACCTGAAAGCAGGTGATAAAGATTTACTGCTAATTACAGAACCGGCTTTACTGACTAAATGCGAATGACAATCGTGATTAATCGCATTCGATTAATCATGCAGCCCTACTTTCTCTAGTAAAAAAGTAATTTTGTCTGAATCACGAGAAAAATATGCACCAATCAAGCACCATTTACAAATGATAACGGTGCAAAACGGCTCTAAACAGTGTGTGTTATTGCTTATGTTATTGATGTTGGTACATTTGTTATGCTGCTTTACCTGTATTGCCCATAACAGATTTCAAATAAAAAATATAAATGCATAAACATATGTTGTTGGATTTTGATGTGATGTGATGTGTTTCTTTTTCACTGGAGGAAGCTTTATTTTTTATTTTGGTCAGAAGCGAGGGTTTAAAGTTTTTGCATCTTATAGCTTTTCAATTTACAAAATGTTAATTTAGTCATGGAAATATGTGGATTACTTGTGGATTATTGTGTTGCTTCTATCAGCTGTTCAGACTCTACTTCTGATTGCACCCACTCACTGCAGAGGATCCATTGGTGAGCAAGTGATATAAAACACATTTTCTAAATGTGTTGTGAAGAAGAAGAAAAAAACTCCTCTGTATCCTGGATGGCCCGAGAGTTGGTAAATTTCCAGCAAATATTTATTTTTGTTTTGAACCATTCCTTAAAGATGGAGAAAGAAGTAACCTGCTCGAGTGGGACCCCCTCGATGTGGCTCATGATCATCCTGCACAGGGCAGCGCAGAGGTTGTCAATCACTCTTAGGTCAGATTCTTTAGAAAGTAGGTTGGAGAAAAGGGAGAGCATCATTGGGTAATCACTGAAGCACAGGAGTTAAGGTTCACAGAGTCGAGGAGATCAGAGAACAGGCTCACAAACACACAGGGATCTTTAAAGGATACGAGGCAACGACGGGTCCAGCAGCCTGTGCTAGAGCTCCCAGTGCAAACACACTGTTATTGCGCACCTCTGCATCACTGTCCCTTACTCCAGACACAAGCACTGGCAGCAGCCGATTGGACAGCCGGCCAGCAACCGCCCTACCTCCAGCAACACTCACCAATGAGTGCAAGGTTTCTCCAATCGTACCAATGGAGAAGGAGCGGTCTGCCTCTGTGCATGAGGGTTTCTACAAAACAGCAGAGAGTAACCATGGAAATGCTCATGAAATACAAGGCAATAATGGCAACACATTTTTATTTATTAAAAATGACTTTGATTTTTACCATCGAAGACAACATGATGATGAATCCAACATTTAAAAACACACATAAACATGCTACAGTTGAAAACTTTGGGGTCAATAAGATTTAAGAAATTATTAATTTTATTCAGCAAGGATGCATTAAACAGATCAAAAGTGACATTTATAATGTTATATACCATTGCTTTCTCAACTTAAATACTGTTCTTTTGCTCTTTCTATTCAACGAAGAATTAGAAAAGAAACCACAAAAATATTAGTCAGCATAGCAGTTTTCAACACTGATTTTAGAATGTTTATGAATGTTTTTAGAGTGAATATTAGAAAGACTGGAGTGATGACCATCAAAGAAATAAATTACATTTCAAAATATATTAAAATAGATGATAATCATAAGTAAAATTCCTTCAAAAACATACAAAACATATCTTGGTGGTAATATATAAAGTTGAACTGTAATGTATGCAAGATACATTTTTGGTTCTTTCATTGGAATTTTTCATTTCAAATTAATAGCCACTGTTGTCAATTCAATTTCAATTTAGACCGATACTACAGATTTAAATCAATTTGACAAGATTAAATATTGAAGAAAAGAAAAAAACTCACCTTGGCAACAAGTCAAAAACATTACTAAAGTTTAATTATCTAATTATCTATAGGCCTATCTATTAATCCATCTATAGGTTACATTACAGCAATAGGTTTTATCTAGCATTAAAGCATGCAGTGTGTTTTGCCTTAATTCAGGTTAGAAACCACTTCTAATATGAAAGTTGTATAATGCTGTGTGCCATTATGCTCTTGATCTAAATAGGCCTTCTTCATCAGTGATCGGTGAATGAAAGACTCACAGCTTTGCTCATGATGAGGGGCAGCAGGTCATTGAGGTGAGGGTAGAAAGTTTCAGCTGGAAGAGCCGCGGCTAAAACAGGAATCCCTTCACCGGCAAACTCCAGCAGCATTGCATCATATTCCGCCTGAGACACAAACGCTCAGTTATTCCAATCGGTCACAGTCTTTTTAGGTTAATTGTGTCATTGCTGACATAGAACTGTGACTAAATCATAAAAACTGTGAAATCATCTTAAACACCTGCTGCTCGTCATCGTCTGCTTCATCCCCACCTACATCCTGACACACGGTCTGAGCCAGACAGAGAGAGAAAATAAGATCACAAGCGTAAGAAACATCCATCCACCCCCTTATGACTGCAGACTTACATAACACCTTGAAGAAGTGAGAATAAGCTGCTGCTTGAATGCGTTTGATTATTCAATACCAATTTTCTTGATACAGTATAAGCCTTGTGCTTGGCTTAAAAGGATAACTGTATGCAGTCTTTAAAGAGACAGTTCATCCACGAATGAAAACTGTCATCACTTACTCACCCTCAAAAGCTGTATGAATTTCTTCTTCACACAAGATGATATCTTGATGAATATGGTTAACCAAAAAATCGACTTCCATTGTAAGGACAAAAACATACCATGAAAGTCAACAAGGACCATCAATTTTCATTTTCATCATTTTCAAAATACCTTTTTTTGTGTTGCGCAAAGGTGAAACATTAATAGCGAATTGTAACAACAGGCGAGTGAGTAAATGACAGAATTTTCATTTTTGGGTGGATTCTCTCTTTATACTGCCTTTTACATCCTTTGCTTATACTTTTTTTGGTTCTCACAATACAAAATGACTATTTAAAATGATGTCATCTCAGCTGGTCCAGACAAAAAATATTATATGAATTATATTGAATTTTAGGGCTTGGTACTAAAACTGGGTCTTAAATTTAAATCCTGACCTTTTTCTTCAGTACATCTTTGATGGCGTTACTTATTTGGGCCAGTATCCCTGGAGCCTGCAGTGCTTCCCCCTGACAGGACTTGATGACAGCATTCATGGACTCCAGTATGGCCATCACCACCTGTCTTTCTCGGTCCTGTCTCACCGCCTCCAGAAAACAAGGCAAAACCACCTGCAACAGCTTATGCAGAGCTGGAGAGATATAAAGAGAGATACGCAGGAGTTGATCAAAGGATTCAGAGTAATTAAAAACAATTCACACTGAATGCTTCTCATTTAACTAAAGAAGTGAGTGGAAAGGAAACGATAGGGAGTGAGTGAATGAATGACTGACTGACAGGGCTGTAATGTGTTCTGCATCAGTAAAGACAGGGTTTAAGGTTAATCTTTTTGTCAAATGAAGCTCCACCGAATTCTTGCTGGGAGACATCACTAATGAGACAGAATAGATAAAAGGAAGCAGAGTGAATGATAGGAATATAAACAAGTGCTAATGAAATATCAGAGAGATGTGGATATGTAATAGAGGTGAGTGATTTGAGCAAAGCCTTGTTATGATAACAGTAAATTTATCACTAAATAGCTATTTGGTTCTGGTAATTCAACTCCTAAATGTTTCATAAAATAAACTGCATCGTTATGCAAATTATCTAGCTTAATGCATCACATTTTTCTGGAAGAGTTTCATTGGAATGAAATAATGTACTTTGGTTTGTGTCAATGACAGTCAAACAATATATCCAAAATATTTCAGAGAGAGAAAAAGAGAAGATATTTTATTGGAGAAATGGTCACTGTATTTTTTTTTCTATACATTACTTATCAATTGTAAAATGTAATTATTCTGGACAACATAAATGTATCCAAATAAAACAAAGCAAATTCATAAAATAAAAATTAAACAATAAAAATACCAGAACTCACGTCTTTAAATAGTAGTAAAAGGCATATTATAATTATTAAAATTAGAATGGTACCATTTCTGTTCAGACGCTTGGGGTTGGAAAAATACTGTATATACAGCAAAAACAGCAATATTGAGAAATATTATTACCTTTTAAAATAACTTTTCTATGTTAACAGACCTGCCAACCTCAGTTTAGTTCATTTTTATTTATTTATGCTAGGCCTATTTAATACGTCACATTTATTATCCAACTACAAATATTTCAGTCATTAAATTATATATATTATATTTTAGTCAGAGTTATTCCACTCCTATTTCATTGAGCTCTGTCGTTCCATGCGTGCCGGCGCTCGTTCTAAATGAAGTCTGTGGAGTTTAGCGGAGAATCGCAAAGCAAAAGCTCATGCACTTCTGACCGCAAAATGGAAATATTTCCAATGTTTATTTTTACATTTACAGATGGAGAATAGACCTGTGAAATGTAAGTTATGCATTAAGGAAAACAGCACATCTCAAACACATTAAACAGCGCGTCTCCGTCAGCCTCACACGGAGCATTTCTGTCAGAGTATTTATCAGCACGAGTGCGAGGTGCTTTTAACTGAAACTTTAAACTATAAGAGCGTTACTAAACTACTTTGAGAGAAATAAAACGCAGAAATAAAAAAGAAAAAGCTCTGATTGGTTGACCTCTTCATCTTTTTCGGTTGCTTGTTTTGAATACTGGATCACTAGATATCTTTGCGTAGTTTTGAGCGACAAATCATACCAACATACTTTGAGGTCAAAATGCGTAGCTGCTAAGCAAATTGCAAACAGGTTGGTATATATCTGTTAAAGGGTTAGTTCACCCAGATAGCAAAATTATGTCATTAATAACTCACCCTCATGTTGTTCCAAATCCGAAAGACCTCCGTTTATCTTCGGAACAGAGTTTCAGATACTTTAGATTTAGTCCGAGAGCTCTCAGTCCCTCCATTGAAGCTGTGTGAACTGTATACTGTCCATGTCCAGAAAGGTAAGAAAAACATCATCAAAGTAGTCCATGTGACATCAGAGGGTCAGTTAGAATTTTTTGAAGCATCGAAAATACATTTTGGTCCAAAAATAGCAAAAACTACGACTTTATTCAGCATTGTCTTCTCTTCCGTGTCTGTTGTGAGAGAGTTCAAAACAAAGCAGTCTGGATATCCGGTTCGCGAACGAATCATTCAGTTCACCAAATCGAACTGAATGGTTTTAAACGGTTCGCATCTCCAATATGCATTAATCCACAAATGACTTAAGCTGTTAACTTATTTAATGTGGCTGACACTCCCTCTGAGTTCAAACAAACCAATATCCCGGAGTAATTCATTTACTCAAACAGTACACTGACTGAACTACTGTGAAGAGAGAACTGAAGATGAACACTGAGCCGAGCCAGATAATGAACAAAAGACTGACTCGTTCACGAGTCAAGAACTGATTGCATCGGTTTTCGGATCACCAGTAGTTCTTTCGGACAGTTCGATTCAATAAACCAGTTGAAGAAAACGGTTCACCGGTTCTTTTGCGCTCGGCGTAATGGCGTCATTTGCGATGATTGCCCTTGATTGAGCCTTCGGTTTACCTGGGCTCATAACATTAGCACAGAATCCGTTCAGAATCAATCACCAAAAGAATCAGTTCGGTTCAGACGCTCTGTGTGTCGGTCTGCTTCACGCTGAATCACACATGCGCAGTATCATCAGCTCCTCGATTCTTCTTATCTGGCTCGGCTCAGTGTTCATCTTCAGTTCTCTCTTCACAGCAGTTCAGTCAGTGTACTGTTTGAGTGCATGCATTACTCCGGGATATTGGTTTGTTTTAACTCAGAGGGAGTGTCAGCCACATTAAAAAAGTTAACAGCTTAAGTCATTTGTGGATTAATGCGTATTAGAGATACGAACCGTTTAAAACGATTCAGTTCGATTTGGTGAACTGAATGATTCGTTCGCGAACCGGATATCCAGACTGCTTTGTTTTGAACTCTCTCTCACAACAGACATGGAAGGGAAGACAATGCTGAATAAAGTCGTCGTTTTTGCTATTTTTGGACCAAAATGTATTTTCGATGCTTCAAAAAATTCTAACTGACCCTCTGATGTCACATGGAATACTTTGATGATGTTTTTCTTACCTTTCTGGACATGGACAGTATACCGTACAAACAGTTTCAATGGAGGGACTGAGAGCTCTCGGACTAAATCTAAAATATCTTAAACTGTGTTCCAAAGATAAATGGAGGTCTTACAGGTTTGAAAAAACATGAGGGTAAGTTATTAATTACATAATTTTGCTATCTGGGTGAACTAACCCTTTAATATGGTTTAAAATTTAATTTATTCAAGAGATCGCAAAACTCAATTTTTAACAGCCATTACTCAAGTCTTAAGTGAAAAAAATATCTTACTAACCCCATATTTTTGAGCAGTATTGTATTTCTTTTAATTATAATTAAAAGAACATGAGATTTAGAGTCTTATTTTGGAGAAGAGGACAATAACAACAATAGAGTTAATTAACACTTATTTGATTCATTAATTGTTAATTTCTAATCACAATTGATTATTTATGAAAATTTTAAATTATCCATGAAAATAATCCTGAAAATCGTGTTATAATCAACTGAGGTATTAAAACTGGCAACCTTGTAAGTATAGACTATAGTTTTAGCATCACTGAGGTATAAACAGCAGAGCAGAATCTCTACTAGCTGACACATCTCTACTATCACATGCTATGCTGTCATACCACCCTGACCTATTGTGTACAGTCGGTGTGAATGTACCCTGGTGGTTGGCCTCCGTTGGGTTTTCCTTCCACACTTTGTGCTGAGCTCGGCAGAACTGGCCCATGGCACCAAAGGCAGCTCTCCTCACATCCTCATGTGGGAACTGATGGATCCCCATTCACAAAAGAGTACAGACATCAGTAACACATCAGCATTACACACAATCACTCATGAAACCACACACGGAGCCAGTCACTCACCTCGTGGAGCTCATACACCTGCTGGAAGCTGGACTCCAGGAAAGGCTGGAATGCCACTCTGAGAGAGAAAAATAGAACAAAAATCAGCTAGATTGTAAAGACTGTGTGTTTTGCAACAAAGGTGTGTGTGTGTGGGGGGGGGGGGGGTGTATTAACAAATAATATTTAAAAAGTTAAAATCGAGCCCACATTATATCTTAAAATAGTGTGCCTTGTTGTGAACGCTGTCTTTAATGCAGTCAAACCAGTCAAGAGAAACAAAGCATTACATCAGTTCAAAGTTTAGGGTCTGCAAGAGGAAATATTTTTGTAAGAAATCTGTTATGCTCACCAAGGCTGCATTTATTTGATTAAAGTAGAAATATTACAATTTTAAATAACTGTTAAAAATCTATTTTATTATACTTTAAAATGTAATGTTATTTCCTGTGATGGCAAAGCCAAATTTCCAACAGCCATGTGTCATATGATCTTTAATAAATCATTCGAATATGCTGATTTGATGCTCCAGAAACATTTATACTTATTATTATCAATATTTAAAACAGTCATGCTGCTTAATATCTCAGTGGAAACCATTATACATTTTCAGGATTCTTTGATGAATAAAAAGTTCAAAACAACAGCGTTTATTTAAGACGGAATCTTTTGTAACTCAATAAATGTCTTTACCATCCTTTTTGATCAATGTAATATATCCTTGCTGAACAAAAGTATTAATTTCTTTAAAAAATACATGAAAATCTGACTGACCCCAGACTTTTGCACGGTAGCGTATATTTACCTAACATAACCCTCAAACACAAGAATGTTTATCCAATATTTAAAAGATGCCTCATTACCCTGTGTTGAAGGCGATCTCTCCCAAAGCATCACAAGCATCTTCTTTCTCATCTATGTAAGCATTTTCCACACTGAATCTGAGAGAATGGACAGAATCCTGATTAGTGCTCTTACAAGAGAAAATGAAAGAGAGAGGATGAAAGAAAGAGACAGAGACGTACCCTGCAACATCTCCATCATCAACCTCAGTCTCAGACTCTTCATCCAAATTAACATCGCCCTCTTCACCTTCATCAGCATCGTCATCATCCAGGAGCACAAACTGTTTATCTTCATCTAAATGAGCCTGTAAAGTAGACAAGAATACTGTAATACTTGTAATGTTTGGTGGAGTACTGAAGATCTAATAGAGAAGTCCTCACTGACCGTCACACCCTCTGTGGATCTGAGTGACAGAAGCATCACTGTGGTGATGGGAGTGAGGTGAGGGGCCAGACATTCAGGACTCACATCAGACACAGCAGAGAATAAGCTATACCTGGAATGAGAGAGAAATTCGAAATGCAATCGGTTTAAAATGCAGTTTCAATATTTAAAAACTTCATGCATTAGTATGCAGGTAAGCTATTTTAATAGGGAAAGACAAAAATTCCAGTTAAATTACAGCAATAAATAAATATAAATAGTAATAAAGATAGTAATCTGACAACAATGGTATCATAATTTAAACTCAAATAAAATTAAAATGCAAATAAAATCTAGCTATGAATAAATAAGCAAGCAAACAAATACAATTTTGTTTGGTCCATCAAACATGCATGTGCAAACGAATCTGACAACAATGATCGTAATTTAAACTCAAATCATGCTTAAATAAACAGAGACTAAATAAAAACAAAAACAAATAAATAAAAACTAATAAAAAACTAACTATAAATAATTAGCCAAATAAATAAAACATTTGTTTGGTCCATCAAACATGATTGTGCATACTAATCTGACAACAATGATTATTATAATTTAAATTTAAGTCATGCTTTAAGAAAACAAACAAAACCCAAATAAAAACAAAAGAAATAAAAACAAATAATGTAGTAAATGAAACAAAAACAGTTTAGCAAATAAAATAGATTTGAATTTTGAGGTTGATCTTTAAAACATGCATGTGCTCTTAACAGAGAAACAGAGCTTCCATTTCATACAGCCAACAAAATTAAGTTTTACAATATTTCCATTACTCTTTCCTAACTATTCAGTCTCCCTCTCTTTTTATGTTGTCACTGCATATGTATACATAAGTAAGGCCATACGTGCAGCGCCGCAGGTCTGGATCATCCACTGCATCAGTGAGGTTCAAACCTAACTGCACACACTCCGCTGCCAACGGACTAAACACTTCCTTCCCAACAGTACGGGCCAACACAGAAAGTGTGTCTACAAAAGAGGTACAGAGAAAGACAAGTTATTAAATTAGAATAGGCTATATGCCTCCAAATGCATGATGTGTGGAAGATGTTGGATCATTGTTTTTACCTAGTGCCTGCGTCTGCAGAGTCCTCATCTCCTCGCTTGTGTCTGTCAGGAATCCCTTCAGACTCTCAATAATTGGAGGAAAGTAAGGCACTAGCATCTCCTTGGCTGCGTTAGCTGAAAAAGAGAGACTTGTAAGTCTGAGTATAACTATAACATTACAAAATACAGTGTTAATGAAAGAAATATGTTACCGATTGCTCCAATTGCACTGACAGCAAGCTCTTTGAGCTTAAGGTTTTCTGCACTGTTAAGGGCTGACAACATGGTTTCCATTAGAGTGGGCAGATATGGCTCAATTTCTGGACCTGATCACGAGAAGAGTGCGGTGTTATTTTATTACCATTTTACAATATACTATTATTTATTTAAGTAATATAACTTCAACCAAAAAGTCAGAAATGCTGTAGTGAAAAAAAAAAACCTATGTTTGTTGGTTATGTTTTTTTAAATAATAACCCTGGAAAGTTTAAAAGTAGCAAAAAAAAGAGTGGTAGCTGAAAAGATAAATGATAAACAACAACAATTATATAAACAATAAATATTATAACCAATAAATAAATAATAATTTATATTGATAAAGCATTGGGTTTATAATAAAAAGGTACACATTAATAGTGTCTTCATTCTAACCTAAGTTCTCTAAGAAGTTCTCCAAGGCATAGAAGGCCTTTGTCATGTGTCCGATTTTGGTCTGATTCACTGCAGACAAGTATCCATGCAACAGTGGCATCAGCTCAGCATGGAATTTACTGACATCAGGCTATAAGGAGACAAATCAACCAATTAAAAATTTTAAGCATGCTACTGAACAATCATAAAAGGCATAATATTGAGAAAAAAAGGTCTTTGAATTTCAGTCTGACCTGCAGGTGTTCGGAAAACTGTCCGAGGGCAAAGAGTGCAGCACTACGGACCACCTGGTTATTATCCGACAGACTGCGACACACAGTCTGAAGCATGGATGACAACATCCTAAACACACATACACAAGGATAAAGCATTGGACAGGCTGTTTGTACATGAGTTTGGAAATTAAAGAGAAAGGCTTACTTGGTGCGGATGTGATCTGCACAGCCCTCGGCCAGCACAGCCATACACAAGAGACCTCCCTTGCGCTCATATGGATTCTCACTGGACAAACAAGCCTGAGTGAAAGGCAACTGCAGGATCCGAAAAACACAGACAGGTAAACATGATACATTTAAACATCATTGGGCCACTGGAATGTTATAGTCTATTTTCTTATTATGGCCAATCCATAAAATGTGTTTTCGTTTACTAACCAGCTGGTTGAAGAGTTTTTCAGGTGGCATATGAAGAGCCATGGTGTCAATGACCTGCAGGGGAACACATATCATATATTAGTTTGAGAGAGGGTGAGATGGGTACACAGAGAGTTAGTGAAAGCAGTGAACCAGGTGAAGATACCAACCTGAATAGCAATGTGCTTGGGATTCTCACTGTCACCATCAGTGTCACTTTCATCATCCTCTGGGTCCTCTTCTCCAGGAGGGGGCGCTGCGCTCAAGATAGGAAACACTACTTGCAGGATCGGCTGTAGGAGTTTATGCTTTAATACAGCCTTCAGAAGATAAAAAAAGACAAGTGTTTATTAGTAGTAATAATTTAAATCATCTTGTGTATGGTAATAGCATAGTCTCAGATGGCATGCCTATGGAGCCCCACAGACAAAAAAAGGCAAGTCCTGAATCTCCAGATCTAATTTGATATGCTCTGATTTTAGGCCACTTAAAAAGGTAGACAGGTTTATATGCTAAAATAGAAATAAAAAAAAATCTAATAAGATAAAAACAGATAAAACAAAATCTGAAATTGTAAATCTATTGATTTACTTTGACAAATGTTTACATACAGTACGATGACCATGCAAAGGTTTAAACCAGGGATTCCCAAAGTGTGGTGCACGTACCCACCAGGGGGTGCGCGGGAGGAAAAATTTAATGGCGGTCAGTTTTTTTTAAGTGGGATTTTTTCATACAATAAAAAACATGAACCGTAAACATTTCCTTTGTAATTGCTTTAATTTTAAATAAAAAACTATAATTTATTAGTTTTCGATGGAAACGTTGAAGACAGATGCTGTCTTCTACGCACTGTTCTTCTTTTATGTACTGCAGGCTAATATGCGTGCCAACTCATTTCATTCATTCCATAATATATATTATAAATATGCTTAACTGGCTGAAATCAGAGAAACGGTCAAGTCGGACATCTTATGATAAAGTTGTTAGTCAGGAGGAGAGGGGCCAAGAAAGAGTGAGGATTTGGAGGCAACAGAGATGAGAATAGAGAAAGAAAATGAGTGAAGAAAAAATCCTGAGGAAATCTCTCTCTCGCTGCAGGCTGAGCGACTTTTGCGCTGCACTTGAAAAGTTCCAGATGCATACTCTTTCATTTTATTTTATGTTTGAGCCTATGCTCTTTGCAACTTAATTATGTTGTGGATCGTGTGTAGGCTAATTTTATTGTCGCACTTGAAAAGTTTCAGATTGATCCTCGTTTTTATTTATTTTATCTATTTCGGAGCTTATTCTCTTTAATGATGTGGATCGTTTGTAACTTCATTGCAATTTAATTCAATGTACTGTCGTTCTAATTTCCATAACCGTTGTGTTATAGTGGTTCTCAACCTTTTTTCCCACTGGGCCGCACTTTGGTCCAAGTCCAAGTGCAAGCGGATTGCACAAGTTCGAGTAGCAATGGGCTTCTTCACACTGCCTCCACATGTGCAACTGTGCTTTTGAAGCCTACTGACCATGCGCACCTGTCCGCGCGGTCATAAAAAATGGGAGGTACGCGTTCGTCCTCTCAGAGCCTCCGCACACACTCTCCCATGACGATGTTTACGTCACGCCTACCTAGCGGACTCCCCGCGGAAAGTTTAACATAGGCTTAAGATGCAGTCTGTAAGACGCGCACGGAAGCATTACTTGACGCGACATTGCAGAAAATGTGCGTTCACAAATGTAGCATATGTTGATCCAAATATGGAAAGCACATGCGAATTTAATATGAGGTTCTCTCCAGAGATGTTTTGCCACATTTCTTCAATTAAGGATGATTGCTACGTAATATATGGTGTTCCCATTTGCCTGAACTTCTTCAACTAAGTTGAAGAATTGTTTGAATTGAAAGTTTGAATTGAATTCTGCCAAAGTGGGCGCTTGTATGTGTTCGTTAAATGCGTAATGTTATGTGAGTAGGTCTGCTCATGTCTGAAAATAATATATGAAACACAAAATAATTCAACATAAGAAATATAAGCTATAGCCTAATGTTTTTTAAGTAAATGTTTAAATTAATGTAAAAAAATAATAATAATAATTGTAAAACTGAAAAAAAAAAGAATTGTGTTCAGCATGGTGGGACGCATTTGAATTCGTGGCAATGTTTCTTTTACGCGGCTGAAAATAACCGTGCTTTCTGTTACTGAGCCTGTCTGTCACTCGTCCTCTTAAAAGTGGAAGCTTGTGCGTAGCTTTGTTGCATTATATTGAAACTTTGTATATGTTTTTATTGTCATGCGTGTTCTGGTTATATGCGCATGATTAAACATGACTCTTTATATGGCAATAAAACGCTTTGTTGCGTTTTTTTTTAAGTGGGGATTGGGGGTGCGCCAACCCGGTTGGGACATAGAAGGGGGTGCGCAGGAAAAAAGTTTGGGAACCGCTGGTTTAAACTTTTGTACTTTTTCAAAAAGCACCTCTTCATAGATGATGAATATTATTTTTAAAGTAATAAATAACCATATGCATTAACACAAAAGAAGCATACTGACTTAACACTATAATACACTACAATGTCTTCTATTAATTCTAAATTGTTAATAAAAATCTATTTACAACTAAAATAAATGAATTATAAATAAATTTTAGACTTAATTACACTGATTTTACACAACTTACAGGCATACAGGGGTTTTTTAATGAAAAAAAAAAAGTAAAAAGAAAGCACACCACAAATTAAAAAAATTAAAATAAAACCAGATAAAACAAGGTGAAACCAAATCATTAGTTTCACAAATGAAAAAGCACATTTCATTAATACAGTTCTGTGCTTTAGAAGGAAAAACAGAAGGCAAGGAAATACTGTTACCTTGCTTTTAAGTCTGATGAGAACAGCGATACATGACAGAGCCTTTACACGCAGAGAATCACTAAGGGAGACATCTGCACTGATCTAGAAGAAACAAAATAAATCTTATTACACAATAATTCCAAATCAACACGATCACTATTAAGATGTGTAAACAAACCTCCAGGCAAAACCGGACAATCTCAGCAATGTGTGGGACAACAATGGACACCTCGCTTTCCATCAGCTCATCAAAAACTTCCATCGCCTCACTGGCTTGGTCCTTAATAGAATAAAAAACACACACTAGAACTTATGCGATAAAAAGACGGCCAAAGCCATTGAGCCACTTAAATCATAAAGACTCATACAGGCAAATAGATCAATCAAGCGCTGCAACTCACAGTGCTTAGCACACCATTGAGGAACGTAATGAAAACAGTGATTGGAGCATTAGCATATGAACACAGCAAGCCTGTATCAAAGTGTCCTCACCTGGTCTGCCGTAATGAGGCATTTAAGAGCAATGAGCAGTTTGGGGATCAGAGATCGCATCAGGTTCTGAAAGAGAGAAAAACAACATTTTGAATATGCCGGCTGTGAAATTAAACACTAAATCAGCCAAAAGAAGCATAACAGACCAACTCCTCTGTGCCGGTGTAAGCCGTGATGGCAGTAAGAGTGAGGATGCAGTAGTAGAGAGCTGTGGGATTGTTTACGTCTTGGAGAACAGTCCCAAACAGCTGGAGAAGTTGCTTGTAGTGGGGCTTAAAGGGCTCCGGGTTCGATCCAACCACTTTGCTAAGCAATAAAAGACCCACCTGAACAGAATTTAAAGTAGATATGTGAGAACAGTGTAATAATAATAAAAAAAAAAACATCTCTATTTATTCACTTCATAACCACAGGGTCTTTTTACTTACTAATATTGTGTTTATTCTGTTTGTTGAGCTTTAAATTCATATTTTTGTTTTGTTTTATTTATATTTTTTCTAATAATAATAATAATAATAAATAGATATATACATTAATGCACATTAAAATGTTATATTGATACACTTATAATAATTTATGTAATTGTATATATTTAATATATTTACTAAAAATGTAATCATTTTTTAAAAATGGTAAATAGTAATGAATTTACAACTAAAATTCAGTTAATTAGAAAATCAATGAACTATTAATAAATATTATAAGAGTCTTTTTAGTCACTGACAAAATGTTTAAAAAGTTTAAAAAGTTTTTTTTTTGATATGGCAGTATGGTATTCTTATTTATATTCTTATTATGTAAAAACCTTCTGATTTAACCATGATTTATGATTATGGTAATGATCTCATACCATACATATTCCACGATAGTGTCTGAGACATTTCTTGTAACAAGTTAACCATGGTTACCTGTCTATCCTGTGGGTTATTGCTTTTAGTAGACTGGTTTAATAGAGCTAGAAGAGCAGGCCAGCGATCTGGGGTCTCATGCTTCACCAGGACGGCGCACAGCTGAGAGAGAGAGTGGCGAACTGTGTGTCTGAGAAACAGAAATAAAAGAAAAATGTTTAAAACCTGAAGCAAAATGCATAGCCTATACCATGGTTATTAGTAATCTCTAGTATTACCATAGTCACTGTAGCTCTAATGAATATAGTATTCTACATTAGGAGTACAATGGAGATGTAAATAATCATCATTCAGTCTGATGATCATGGTTTATGTTATTATTATGTTATCACTGTTCAACATGCAGTCAGACTTACTCAGTTTCATTTTGTAAAGCCTGCAGCACCACCGCCTTCAGACTGAGGGAGCGGGATGAAAACACAATTAGAAAGTACACAGCAAAAAAGCAGAGGAAACTATCCTTTATTTAAGTAAACAAGTCCCAAACCTTTCTCTGTGGTCTGGACTGATTTTCTTCCAGTGTTTTCTGACTCTCATCCTGAGCATTACTGCTGCCGACTGACGGACCTGAAGTAAGAATTATATGCTTTAAATATACAGGACTATGGGAACAAACATAAAGACTGAAATAAATGACAATACCTGTGGGTTCTGGGATCCAGTCATAACCGCACACAAAGCAGGGATGATAGCTGGATCTTTAAATGCCTGTTTCAGCTCAGCTGTGGCCTGATAAGAGACATTACATTCACGGGTGCAGAAATTATGTTAAAAACAATAAAGCAAATAATGTTACTTAACCCAAAAGCCACGTATGAATTAAACTTTTATTTTCAGCTAACGTTATAAGCTGAAAACGTCTTATTACTCAAATAACCAACATTAAATCAATTGAATATATCAGGATGGCAGTTTCATGAAAGTATCTAACTTACCTGCTGAATAACAGCGTTGTCTGGCTCTGACAGACGCACCAGGATGCGCTCGAGCTCCTCTGACATAATCATTTTCACCCTTAAACCGTTATTTATTCAAAATTATCAAATGAACTAACGTTACACCGGCCAGAAGACCAAAGCTGATGACAGGCAAAAGACAAGCTGACAGAGTTCAGATCAGATTTGGATCATAGGGATCTCATAAGACTTTATCGATGTCGGTCTAACATATATAAACTATCACAGGGAAAAATTCTTCATATACACACGAGCGCTTAAGAGCGGACTTTCTAAAGTTACCACGCGGGACAGAAGGAGAAAACGCCGCATGAGCGGATAGTTAAAGGGGCCACAGCCCAATAAAACAATCACGTGATGAAGAGAAGCTATGAGCGCTGCTATAAGAACAGCGCCAGCTGTGGCTACGGAGGTCGAAATTCACTGTGTACATGTCTATGAACAAAAATACAAATCATAAGAAACTATTTATGTGTCGTTCGAGGAGTAAAGTCTTTAAGGTTGTCCGTATTATGTTTCTGTTTGTTTTGAAGTGGATCGTGTTGAGGCAGATGCTCGCTAATATGAAGTGCTAATGGGCTATATGCATTTGAATCTCCATTAAAGAGATGTTCTGCAGATGACAAACATCTATCACCATTATTGCAAATCAAACTACACCACAGAAAAACAAGCCTAACGACTAGCTTCTGTTTGCGTTACAAAAAATAAACAAATAAATTAATACTAATAAATAAGGGAAGTGCATGAAATAAGCCAATAGTTTGTACAAAAAAAAAAAAAATTATATAGATAGATATACCATGATTGTAAAAGTTTGTGCTTTAAATTTTATAAAGCTGCTTATTTGGTCTAACCTGGTGAATTGGTAAAGTGCAAAAAGGCAGATACATTGCTGCCACCGTCTCCCAACTCATTCACACCTCTTTCCCATATAAACAGATCTGTCTCTCCAATCACTCCATGATTATCACATATTTTCACCTCATCCAGAAATATTTCCATTCTAATGCAGCAGGCAGGGTGGACTACAAACACACCTATTCAGGTGGTAATTTAAGGCAAACCTGTTTAAGGCATTCAAACAGTCCTGCCAGTAAATGCATTCCATACTCCACAGACATTTTATGCATGAAAGCTTTAGATTATCACACTTCTATCGTTCTAAAACATGTTCACATGAAGCTTTGTCTTGCTTTTGTAGGATTAATCAAGGTAATCTAAAGAAATGATGCAAGCTTGCAGTACCACTGAAAGAAACTGTGCTAAACATTTAAAACAGACAATAGATTACAGAGAAAGAAAGTCTGCACTAATTATGTTCGAAAATGTAACCTACTTTTAGGTTTACAGTGCTAAAACAAATACCAAAATCAGATGCATTTTACAAAATAAATAAATAAATAAATTACAATAATAATAATTTGTTAAATGAAATAACTTGTTGGACACATTTAAGTGACTTAAGTGAGCGAAGAAACTTTATATAAAAAAATCATGTAGCCTACCATTTTGAGTTGCTAAAGTATGTCAATATAACTAAATTATAAATATTTAAAAAATAATAGTTCTCTGTTTTAGAGAAAAAAAGACATAAAAGCAAGTTTTATTTAAATTTAATTCTTAATAATGAATAATACATTTTTAAAAAGTTGTGGGTAAAAAGGTTTAAGTAAAAATGTAACTTTTTTATTTTATTTTCAGCGTCATTTTCTTAATATGTAGGCCAAACAGTAATAATGCAGTTAAAAATGTAAAACCTAAAACGATGCATGAATATAAGCATGTATAATAGTAATAAATGTGGTCCAGGTAAAAGCGTAACGAGGGTGTGGCTGCCGCCTGTCAGAACTTGCACCTGATTGGTCAGAGCATCTCGTCGCAGTTCCGCCCCGCCCACTCCCGCTCACCTGGCTTTATAAATCAGCTTCTCCCCGCGTCTTCATCAGGTCATGTCAAGGGGTATGTTTGCGGTGCTATGAGGAGAGCTGTTACTGTCATTCGTTTTCGAGGGTAGTCGAACCCTTTGGGTTTTTGTAGTCGGGTGTTGTTAATTAGGCCATTAATTTATTCAACTCTGCACGTTTGCTTTCTGCTCTACGTTCATCTGACGAAAGAATGGCGGATTGGAAGATGCCAGTAAGTTACAACTTCAACCCGTCTTATCATGCGTATGCGTACGGGCTCGTGTACCCGCAAGCGTCTGAGCACGGCCACCCGAATCTCAGCTGGGCCGAGACCGCATACACTCATTCCGGCGGAGTCACAGCGACCTATTACTCCGCGCAAGCCGCACAGCAGTCGCCGCCCTGGAGCCCGGAGAACGGCAGTGCCAGCGCGTACGGCCACTACCCGAGCCACGCGCAGAACGGGCGGCTCTTCCTCTCCTACAGTAAGACAGAGCCCGACCCGAAGCCGAAAGACGCAGAGCAGGCCGACAGCGAGACACCCAGTGATTCAGAGGCTCATACGCCAGGTAACCCTTCTCTGCCACCCCAAAGCCTCACTAATGAAAGCATTTTAATCTCCACCAATGATCCCCAACCAAGGCGCTATTTATAATTTCTACAATTAAAATTATACCTCTTAATTTAACATTTTAATTCTACTTTTTATTTACTTCTATTTTTCCCTTTGTGTGCTTCATACATAGCCCAACGAAATACAAATTTAACTTTTTATTTTTTTATAAATTAATGCATGTTAAACTCGTCACAAATAAAATGTTTATTTGTATGGATCTATTGTATTTAATGTGATTTTAAATATATTTTGAATGTTATTTTATATTAGTTTAAGCTTTTAATTTTGTAATGGGTTTTATTTAAAAAATTTTGGCATGCCAATTTAAATTTATTTCAGTTACCAATGCAAAAAAACGCACACAGACTTGGATATGCCACACACACACATATATATCTCAAACCACTTTATATGCATTTAAATGTCTCCTCAAATTGTTTCAAATGTAGTGGTCTACCATGTGGTTTCTGCCCTCTTCATTTGAGTAGATTCCTGGAGCTCAGGCAGCAGTCGTGAGGGTGGTGCTCTGACCAACCTCAATCTTCAGGCCTGGGGAGATCGGGACTATGAGACGGACGGTGGCAGTCCTGACTGTGGAGATCAGATCTCAAACCCCGTCTCTGCAGCGAAACCGGAGCCAGTGAGTCTGAATCTTGGGATGGAAGCCTTTCCTCCGCTGCCTTTATTGACCACATCTCCAGCCCGACCTCCAACCCAGACCCGCAAGACCCGGGCTGCCTTTTCTGAGGAGCAGATGAACGCTCTGATCCACCGGTTCAATATCCAGAGATACCTCACGCCTGCAGAGATGAAGATGCTTGCTGGAGCAACAGGTCTAACGTACAAACAGGTTTGTGATTGTGATAAAGAGAATGCTGAAATGGTTGAAGTTTTAGTAGATTGTCATCATAATGATCAACTCTTTCTTTCTGAAGGTGAAAACATGGTTTCAAAACCGTAGGATGAAACTCAAGAGGCATCAGAGAGACAGTAGTTGGATGACTGAGAGGTATGTCGTCAATGCCGTGCCCAGCACACCAGCTCCTCACTCTCAGGTGAGTCTAGTTTCACATCAAACAATGTAATTCCATATCGGTGTAATTTTTTAAATGTATTTTTTTAGAAGGATGTTTTAAGTTTGTATTGAGGGTGTGACCATAGTTTGTCCTGAGAGATTGCAGTACAAAAATGCAGCCATTTATTCTGAATTGTGACCGCATGTATCTGTTTAAGATCAATTACATTTTAAATTTTAGTTTTTTTTTTTTTCTTTTACATTTAAAAAATTGGAATGTTACTTTAAATTTGTAATGTATTACAATATTTTAATCTTGACATCTAAGCTTTTTTTCCTTTTTTTTTTTTTTTTAAATGCATTTAACTTGGCATATGTGTGTAGCAACCTGTAATTCTTTTTTTATTATTATTTTTTCTTAGGTAAACACTAATAGGTTATAAACTGATTTATTAAAAGTAGTGATTTTAACCCCCCCCCCCCCATATATATCTTTGTGGAGCAAGTCACTGGTTTTAAATGTCTACGTTGTTGCCGGTTCTGTTTTGATGGTAGCAGATCTGATCGATGTGGACATAGAGCAAGTTATCATCTACAAAGGAGGCATTTCAGTAGTTTGGTTTATGTCTTAAAGGCACGATGATACAAATGACCCATGTTTGGTTGTGGTGTTTGTGTGCATTTATACAGGTGCTGGTCATATAATTAGAATATCATCAAAAAGTTGATTTAATTTCACTAATTCAATTCAAAAAGTGAAACTTGTATATTGTATTCATTACACACAGACTGATATTTCAAATGTTTATTTCTTTTAATTTTAATCAGTGAAAAATAAACTTTTTGATGATATTCTAATTCTATGACCAGTACCTGTATATTAAAAGGGGAAAAAAAGCATTCTAAAAACCCATCTCTTAGTTTCAGACTGAAACCCCTCGAGCAACCCAAGACCCCTACAGTAACCCTCAGATGAGAGAGCCTGTGTTCAAGAGGAGTCCTCCACAAACGCCCTTCTACCCCAGCTACCCTCAGCCACACTCCCCTACTCAGGCCACCGCAAAACCCCCGGGAAGCTGGCCTGTTCCCCCAGCTGTGACGCACTATGAGTTCCCCAGCCCTGCTAGCTACATGCAAGCCCGGGATGGCAGCAATGTGGCCAACAAAGAAGGCAGTCCTACTCGAGTGGCATCCATGCCTACTGCTGACCAGTGGACAACGAAAGGAATGACTCTGCTGTGAGTCCGGCTGCTTGTGTATATTCACGTTCAGCCCCGCAGCCTGGGCATTCGCCGTTTTTGTAAATATGTTTGTATTTTTTGCAACCAACTCTTGGATTATTTTAAGGCAGTGATGTTATGGGTTGCCATTTAGGGTCAAATGAGACATGTCTCAAGATTTTTGATATTTGTAAAGTTAGGCTTTTTTTTTTTTTTTTTTTTTTTTTTTTTTTTTTACTCCGCATGTTTTAAACCAAGATCTATTTTTATAACTTCATTGTACCTTTCAGAGTATTTAATATCATGATCCTTTGCCCTTCCAGGTGCTAGTTTGCTTTTTGGAGTTAGTCAGGACAAGCTGATTTCGTGTTACATGAATATGCAAATATGCAAGGCACTGCTCTAGATCTGATGTGTATGGGAGAAGATTGTCTGTACTGCACTGTTTTGTTCTGTATCTTTCACCGCTTCTGTATATGTGATCTGTTACATTTCTGCATTTTCTTATAGAAAATTCTTGCTCTCTGTACCTGGTCAGTACTAATGGAACAATGCATTGTAATTGCCACTCATTTAGGCTTGTTCTTACAAAGTACTCCTTACCCACCCTTCATTTTGACACGTTGAACAATAAATTTTATCAAGTTCTTCAGCTTGAGCCATATCTTTTTATAAAAACATTTTTCTGCCTTTGTCTAAAGGTGCACCATGCAATTTTTGCCAAATGTTGAAATTTGAAAGCAGCGAAGCAAACATGTCCATCAGGACCCTGCCCCAATTTTGAACTCTCCGCCCCATACATAGATACACATCAGGAAACGAGTGAAAATGACACGCAAGGAGATAAAAAAAAAAGTTGTGTATAAAGCAATCAAAGTTACCGTACTTCTCTATGATACAAAGCAACCTCTGAGTCTGATCCGAGCCCTTCCTTACTCCATGAGCTCTCTTTAATTTAATGTTGGTCTCTTCCACACTCTCTGCCCTGAGGTGAATGTCACATAATGTAATTTACAGTATACTAGCTTCACCATAAATGTAGGGTGAATCCAACATTTATGCTGATGTTACTCTCAAAACTTTGCAACGTACATGTGGCTGTTGGCCCTCTTAACAGCATGAAGAACAACACTTTTATTGATTATAAATAGTGAAGAATGCTTGCAAAGAGTGCTCCCTTCATGACTACAAAGCTGACTAGAATTCATGGCAATCTGACAATGTTGTCTACACTGCAAGTTGAATTTCTTCTTTACATCGTGACTATACTGTTACAATTGAGGATTCATGAGCATATACAGAACTCAATAAAAAAAAAAACTTTGGCGTTTCGATTTAGTGAATACTAACTTAAATGCCTCTGACTGGCCATTGCGTTCAAGAAATCAACAGATATGTCCATTATTGGTTATATTGCTCAATATATTTACGTTATAGTGGATACTTGTTACTGTATTTTTGATCAAATAAATAGAGCCTTGGTTAAAGATATTTCTTTCAAAAACATGAAACATTTCAACAAAAGCGTGTAAGAACGTACATCAAAAGTGCAAGCAATTTCAGAGAGTGAGCTTCAAATCAATTTACACATTTTCAATAGACACCACCATTGTTGCTTTTTACCCACATTTATTTCTCTTACCGTAATAAAAGTGACTATTTAAAACAGTATATTTACATTGCAACAGATCACAGCTGATGGCGACTTTAGAGCATGGTATTGCTTCCACAATCAATTCTTCATTTCTTCAGCTTGCCTGTGTTAAACCTTCCTTCCAAAACTACTTTTTTGGTCTAAATGTGTATACTGCACCCTCTGTAAACAATATGACACATCTCTTTACCTCAAAGATTAGAATATCCTTCCATAAAACCAAAATCCACCTTTAATCATCAAGTAAACCCACCTACAGTACATACAAATGCTTCATCTCCTCAATAGTTTTATGAAACATAGATAAGTATGAAGGCCTCTGATTTTGTTCCCCTTATGTTTTGAAACTGACATTTAATCATTCACTACATAAACAAAATCCGAAACAGAACTTTCAAGTATTGGATACTTGGTAAGCAACATTTAAAATATGAAAAGCGGTTCCATTCAGCACAAACGATGTTATACGTCTGTATTTAATGTGCATATTATCTAGCAACTATATATAGCTATGTGAATTAAGTATCAGGGTGTTGGTGAGCAAAATAAAATATTAAATTAGTCTGTAGTCAGTCACATTGTCTGTTCCCTATTCCTTGTAAGATTGGCATCAATAGTTTTGATAGTTTAACATACTTCAGCATCACAAAACCTGCTCATGCAGGGCTCCATGAGGACCTGGTCCACGAGTCTCTTCCCCATATGAGGAAACTTGAGAAGAAACAAACTCAGTCCATCTTAAGGCTACGGTAGATGTAACGAATAAAAGCCAGAGAAGCCCAGAAGGAGACCGTTCCCAGCATGAGCGAGAACACAAACGCAGTGAGCAAGGAATATCCGAAGAATTCGACGCTCTGCACAAGGCCGCTCATGTTGGAGCGATTGTGGTAGTAGAAGAGTGAGTAAACAAATATGAAGATGCCAGTGGAGCCGGTGCTAAGAACACTTCTCCACCACCAGCGGTAGTCCTCGCCTGATAGCAGGAAGTAGGTGAGGGCCACAGAGATGCAGGCGCCCACCGAGAGCAGGATGGCAAAGACGCACAACAGAATGCCGTAGAGTGTGTAGTGTTCACGACCCCACGCCGTGGCAAAGATGTAGTACAGCTCTACTGAGATGGCACTGCAAAGTCCAGCAGAAAAAAGGAAAAGTGAGCAATAATATAAAAAGAAATACATAAATCATATATGCAGTCAAAATAAAAATTATTTATACACCAGATATCATTTTTTATATTTTTTTACTAGTGGGTGCTGGACAATGTAGATCATTTATGTATGTGGGGATAGCTGACATATTTTACCCAAAAATTCTTCATACAGTGTATTACCAGTAAAACGGATACAAATTTGGGACATCAAATTATTCAGACATTTTGACCTGTCACCTGACCATATTTTGCTTACGCGTGTTATATTCTTATATTGCTAATGCAACCTTGTTATACAACAGACTAAACAAAATTAAGCATTGGTGGTAATTGGTTAACCTAATGATATTTTCTGATTGTGTACTTCAATTTAACAGCTTTCTATCAAAGTTATCTGATATTTTCAAGATTAATTTGTTATGAAACAGTTTCACTCCAAGTTCGTCATTTTTTTTTTACCATTTTCTAAAATATAGTGAATAAACTGTGATAATGTGAAAATGTTGCCGTGTCTGAATAAAATTTGGTTTTACTGTATTTCTATTATATATAAAATATTTGTAAACATTATATTATATATAACAGCATACAACAGAGGCACACTGTGTGACTAAAATAATATAATATAATATAATCACATATCAACATATTATATTATTGTAGGTCTCTTACATAATTTGTAAAAAATGTTTTCTCATGTAATATTATATTGAAATGTTTAGTATTTATATTAAATATATAAGAAATACATTTTTTATATTATATACATTTACTTGCATGTTTTCAATAATGCATAATCTATAATTAATATTATATTATTAATTATATTAACATCATATTTAATATATATATATATATGTGTGTGTGTGTGTGTGTGTTTATTTATTTTTTAATAATGTAAGACAGTACAAAGTGTTTTTAATCCTTAAACACACAAAACTCTGTATAGCCATCTCTGTGAAGACATATGTTGACAGAATGCAATCTCTAGCTTCTAACCCTTAAACTACCCATCAGAACCCTCAGTGCCTCACCCTTACCCTAAACCTAACCTTTAACTAATTATAACCTGACCCCTAAAAAAACATTCATCTTTTGCATCTCTCCTGTGTCTGAAAAACCCAATTCAGATCTTGGATTCTCTACTAATGAGCTGATGATCTGAATCAGGTGTGTTTGATGAAGGTGACATGGAAAACATGCAGTGTTGGGGGGCCTCCAGGAACGTGGTTGGGAACCACTGCTTTAATAAAGGGGTCAGCCCAAAGATCCTCACTTTACAAATTTGTCCTCACTCCGATGGTCTAAAATTCAAACCAGCCCTCACAAAGATAGCTGTACAAGTACACACACACACACACACTTGTTGTAGACCGAATTATTAAAGGGCTGGTTGACTGTTTTTTTTTCTTTCTAAGTTTGATAGTGTTTAAGGGGTGCAGTCTAACATGTTAATATTTAGTTTTTTTTTTATACAAGTAATTTTTCACATAATGTACCTTTATTCCACACTCAGCCCCTTCTCCTTTAAACAACTCTTCCTGTTGTCTAAAAAAAATAAATAAAACGCACTAGCCCCCTTTGTTGCACGTTCCTGGGGGCGGAGTCTATGTAAATTTCTGGGAAGTAACTCGTTGTGGTCCCTACAAGCCGTTTTTGTAGGCATTTAACTGCCAGAATTTTAAATTTGCATTGAACTTTCAGCATCGTAACAGATATCGCAGATATCGTTTATGCTCAAACAGCAACATTACAGATGAACTAGCTTTAAAAGAGAGACATCATAATCAAAAACCCCTTTAAAGAAAAGATTCCATTGTCTGGAAACCTTCTGCAGAGATGCACAGCTCTTACCTGAAAGGCAGGAAGCCTCCGATGGCCATGTGCACGGCTGTGTGTTTGTACCAGGGCTGCTGGGGGATCTGGCGAGCTATGTTACGTGTGCGACACGGCGCCTGGAAGTTGCCTGCTCTGTTCTTTCCAACAATCCCACCAATAACGGTGAGAGGGAAACCCACCAGCACCCAGGCACCAAGCAGCAGGAGCACGGTGGTGGCAGGAAGGGCCTGAGTCGATCCACTCCACCAGTGAACAGAGTTCACCACGCTCCAGGTGAAAAACAGAGGGGCTAAACGCATCAGAGAGAGAGATAAAAATGACAAGAGAGTGGGCGAAATGTCAGTTACTTCTGCTTATGAAAGCTTTGTTATTATGACAAGCTTTATTTGGAATACAATACTAGCATTCTGTTCAATATGTACAATGAGTCAGGTAAGAGATTAACCTTTAACATTAAAATACACCAGAAATGAAAAAATCATACTGAGCAGCACATTGCACAGATGCAGAAGAGTGATGTGTCTCACCAGAGAAGAGCGCTGAGGTGAGGATAATATTCCAGACCCAGCGCTGGCCCTGGATCTGTGTGTAGAAGCTGCAGGAACAGTAACCTGACACACAGCTGGTCAGAGCGTACAATACAATCGCTGCCGAGTTTATGGCACCATGACGATGGACATTAAACATCCCCAGCAGAGCCATGACAATGATTCCTAAAGAAACCAGGAAAGAGGATCCGGAAATGAGGGTGTTACCTGAATGTCATGTTCTTCCTATCTGCAGCTCTCTTCTCATTTTCATCCCAGTTCTCAACTGCTTCCACCTCTCAGTTCAAATATTTAAGCACTTCATTGCTACAATTGCTTCAGATAAATATTGCAAAATCATCTAAACAAATCTGACCCTAGACCACAAAACCAATCTTAAGTCGCATGGGTATATTTGTAGAAATAGCCAACAATACATTGTCTGGGTCAGAATGATTGACTTTTCTTTTATGCCAAGAATCATTAGGATATTAAGCAAAGATCATATTCCATGAAGATATTTTGTACATTTCCTAAATATATAAAAACTTAATTTTTGAATAACTCAGATTCCAGATGTTCAAATAGTTGTATCTCGGCCAAATATTGTCCTATCCTAACAAACCATACATCAATGGAAAGCTTATTTATTAAGATTTCAGATGGTGTAGACATCGTATTTTACAAACATTGGCCTTTATGACTGGTTTTTGTGGTGCAGGGTCACAAATAACAGAAAAAAAAATATTATTAAAGAGGTCATGAACTTCCTTTATAAGTGGACCTCAGAGAACAGTACAGAATAATAAAGTTAGCATTTACATCCAAAAAACAAAACAAAAGATAAACATAATAATTTAGAAGTAATAGGCTAAATTCTGTCCTGTTTAGGCCCCTTTTTCTGAACATTCGTAGCTGTAGCGGATTGTAGACTCAGAATTAATAGCTGTGTATGTTTGACATCCTACATCCTTCACAGATGGACGCTGATGAATAAATGCATAAATGCTCAGAACACATCAACTAACGACTAATGAGAGAGATTTGACTTCGGAAACTTACAGGATGTTTTTATAGTACATTGACCTCTTACATGTCAAAAGATCAAGGGGATTTTGATTTCTTAGTTCATGACCACTTTAATATGATTAATAGTAAAATTATTTAAAATGACAAATTCATTAATAACATTAAACAATATTATTAACAATACAATACAATACAATCGTTATTTTAGTATTATATTATTTTATGTTATTTAGGAATTGAACATTTTTATTAATAAAGTTTTGAAATGGAGAAGCAATTCTAAAATGTATATAATAAAACAAAAATATTCAAATAGTGTGCCCATATAAAAAATTTGTATTCATTTTTTATATTCTATAATGTAGTGTGTCATACCTGTGGCCAGAGTCAGAAACTGCGCCCCGACCCCTAGCACGGCACACAGGAGACTCTTATACTGTGGGAAGCGAAAGACATCCGTGTGGATGATTTTCCATCCGTTATCCCCCTGATCCAGGTCGTCACAGCTGCCATCTTCCTCCACATTATACCTGTACACACACAGCGAACGTTAATCATTAATGATTTCTGGGTAATAGGTGCTGATCCCTCCTCTTCCCCTATATGGATAATTTATTGTGAAAAATACTTTTTCATTGCTACTTATCATAGAGTTACTATGCTAATAAATTAACATATCAACAATTAAAGTATGCAGTTTAAGGCTGCCAAGCAAAATAACAAATTGCAAATACCCATGTGATCAAGTGACCTGTTTGGAAAGGTGACTTCAGATACACCCTCACCTGGCGAAGTCATTCTTCAGCACCCTCATGAGGATGATGATGACGAAGCCCAGCAGCAGCACCACCAGCACTAGTGAGTTGATGATGGACAGCCAGTGGATCTCCAGAGTCTTAGGAAAGAAGGAATAGTCTCGAAGGCGCTCCGCCCTGCGGGAATGGGGCAGAGTGCTCTCAAACCAGCGCACGCTGTAGGTGTGAGTGACCGTCAGACCACCGCTGCTGACACCATGGCCTGCCCCTCCCACGCCTTCCTCTAACGGCTCCGGCTTCACGTCCTTCACAGACACGTTGGCGAAGATCACGGAGTCGCCGTTGTACTCTATATTGAAGTCCAAGTGTGTCCACAACCCCACCTGTTGTACCAAAACAGTGAATAAATAAACTTTTTGTTACTTGAAATTAAATAAAATATTACAAAGAAAAACTTCAAACTTATCACAATTTAGCTAGTTCCCAAGGAAACATTTTTCATTTTCATTTAGTTTAACTTGTACTAAAATAACTAACTCTAAAACTGCAATAAAAACAGTTAGTGGACAATTCATGTAAATAGTAATATTATAACTTTAATATACACTTCTATTCAAATGTTTTGAATACAGTCAAACAATTTAAATTAGAATTTAAAATAACTGCTTTCTATTTTAACATATTTTTACTTGAAATGTTTATTCCTGTAATGCAAAGGTGAATTTTCAGCGGCCATTACTGCAGTCTTCAGTGTCACATGATCCTTCGGAAATCATTCTGATTCGCTGCTCAAAAAAACATTTATTATTATCAATGTTGAAAACAGCTGCACTGCTTAACCTTTTTTTGGAAACGGTGAACAGTCTTCATAATGATTATTTAATGAACAGAAATTTCAAAAGAACATAATTTATTTGATATTTATGTCACATTATTAATGTGACATAAATATCAAACTTTATGACACTAATGTAGTAACACTTCTTCTAACTAATGTAATGAGAAACATGCATTTTTATTTGTGTCTAAGCACTTTTTGTGTGACTAACAGAGACATAAAGACCTTGTGGCTGTGAGGCAGGAATCCACTCTCTTCCATGTATCCCACAAAACCCAAGATGGGAATGTCATCTAGGACAAACTCGAAGTAATACAGCTCCTCGATTGCCTCTCGCAGCTGATCCACCTGTTGTTTCAAAAATGTATAAAATTTGAGACATTAGAAAGAATTCCATTCCCCTAAGTCTCTGCCGTTTCCTCTTTCACAGCATGAAAATTTGATAAATCCTGCCCACGGATGAGCTGGCTTCCTACAGAGTTTAGCGCCAACCCTTTAACACACCCTTTACTATCATTCTCAACTGAACCTGAAAACCTTGACTAGCTGGTTCAGCCGTGTTTGATTAGAGCTGGAGCAGGATGGAGAATCCCTGCCATAAATGTATACAGTGTTTGGTTTTTTCATAATTCCCCATTTCCAACTGCACAAATAAACAGACAAATAAATCCTAAACATCTCTGATGAAAACATTCGAATAGGATTGCATTGCTACCTCTTTCTCGGAGAGAGTGAGCTTGCATAGTGTCTGTCTCTCAGAGTTTTCCTTGAAGTGGATGTTGTAAAGAGATTCAGCCATGCGGTCTCCATCTAACACCTCTCCCAGACTCAAGGCTTTATGACGAACCTGCAAACATGTCAATCTAATAGTTAATCATAACAACTTGTATTGGACCATAAGGTCATAAAGCATGCACACTAAAATATCAAGATAACGCTGATTAGTGTAGTTCACACGCTCACCTCTTTAGGTCTACAGACTGGCAGGGTGTAATAGTGATAGGTTTCCTGGGGGTTATGATACGGACCAACTTTGTTAACGTACAGGATCACCGGATCGCCTTGCTTGTAACTGACTGTCCAGCCGAAGTGAGGCAGCAAGCACAGGACCAGCACACAGAGCCTCATGGATCGACCAGCGACACACGGGCCTGAACATTCGAGTCTTGCTGTCATGACAACACCTGTCAGAGTATAAAAGGGGTCAGCAACTAAGCAAACAACATAAAAACATTTGCATAATTACTTTAAGTGGTTGAAAATTCCTGCACTCTGACTCCATTTAGATCTATTTTTTATTATTTTTACTTGACTGAATTTAGAGACTATGTGAAATATCAACAAAAACACAATCATGATTTTTCATTTTAGGATGAACTAATAATTTAATAGGAAATGGCCACAGCACCTAAAATAAACAATCTCTCTTAATCATTTATATACATTTAATAATTTACATTTTTACAATTCATGCAAATATATACTACATGCTAGACTTATTAAAACATATAAAATCATTTTAAATGGCTAATAACATTACTATTATTAGGCCTTTTTTTTTTTTGCTTAATCATGTAGTAACTAGATAAAATATTGCTGTTATAAAATTCAGATGTGTTGGAAAATGTGTGGGGGAAAAAATCTGAATTTAATTTTGAGAAGAACGATCCCTTTAAGAGAAAATAATTATTTATATTAATTTATTAGTTTTAAAATTTCAATATTGTAAAAAAAAAAAAGCACATAATAGATCAAGTACATGTAAGACTTCACTGATACAATTAAATAAATAAGCCCGGAGTTAAATTAACAACATATACTTATTATAGTGTTGGGGTGTGGTTTAGTTGCTTGTAATTATGCATAATTAACCGTTATTACTAGAGAAAGCAGTCCACTGTAAAATAAAGTGCTACTTAAATCAGATTTTGTTGAGTGCAACAAATAGAACCATCTCTCCAACGTCTTAAATAAACAGATATAGTTTGTATCTTTCAGGCATAAAGAAATGATACACAAATCAATCAGTCTGCAGTCTGATTTAAAAGCACTATAAATCCTTTTCGCCTGTGAGATGCTTGAAACACTTCCGCATCAGAGAAACGCAACAGACCTGTTTCGGAGGCTTCCTCGGAAGCGCTTCTTTCTTTTCAAAATCCAGTCAACAGCACTCTCGTATGTGTAATATCATATCTGGACATCGCCAGGGTTAGAAGATATCCGAACTTTGCTTTTACGCGATGAAACAGCAGAGAGGTCGAGATCTTCAACGGCGCACAGCGAATCCACGTCACCTTAAAAAATAAAAACACCCTTCTTTTGATCTTCCGGGGTGGGCGGGGCTACAACGCTATACCTGCACATGCTTCGACAAGTCTCTGCATCATTAATTAACTGATGTAAGTGAGATTTCAATGAGATAAAACGTTTATCGTGCATTTTAAGAGGTGATAAGCGTTACCGGGAAATTTATTCGCTCTCATTGATGTCTTGCCAGTCCTGACTAATCGATCGAGATTGCACGTTCTGTTGGTCTCCCTTGCGAAGGCTGAACTAGACAATTTTGAGAAATCGATTCTATCGTCTGCCACATGAATTTGACTATTCATGCCTGAATTAGATTCGCGCGAAATTGATAACAGTTTTTGGCGCGGTTGTGTTTGTGTCTATGACTGAAAGGCAAAGAGCTGAAACGTTTTTTTGGTAAGTGGTTTTTGTTTTTACGTTTTGCAGTTTGTAAACTGCTTGTGCAAATATGGGGCGCGTGTAAGCCGCTTTATCATACACGTGAGGGTTTTTACATTTTAGATGCTTGTGGTTTTCTTCATTCTTTACTATTCACACTTGATGTATGAGCTGCTCTGTGTTTTTTTCTTTCTAACTTACCATTAACTGTGTCAACTTACGTCATGCATTTAATTTCTATGGATTTTAATTATTTCAGATTTCTGATAATTACTTTATCACAATGGGAATCCATGGACTTGCAAAGCTCATTGCAGATCACGCGCCTTCAGCCATCAAGGAGCAAGATATTAAAAACTACTTTGGTGAGGCTTCATATTATTTAAACATTATTCTTTGGATGATTGTAACGGAGAAAATCAAATGTAGCATATTTAAGTGTTTACACCATGTATTTATGTATTTTATTGTATGTATGCGTGCAGGCAGGAAAATTGCTATTGATGCGTCCATGTGCATCTACCAGTTCTTAATCGCGGTCAGACAGGACGGGAATGTGTTGCAGAATGAAGATGGAGAGACCACTAGGTATGTCACGTTAGAGTTGTTTGCTATCATTTGAACAAGTCTGCATGAAAACACGACTGATTGAGTTCAAAGTGTATTCTTTGATTTTCTAACCTTGTGCCAGATCACATTTGCATGTTCCTAATATTGGCACGTCCTCTGTCTCTCCAGCCACCTCATGGGGATGTTCTACAGGACCATCCGAATGCTGGAGAGCGGCATCAAGCCAGTTTATGTGTTTGATGGCAAGCCACCTCAGCTGAAGTCAGGAGAAGTGCGTCAGAAACGGTCATTCTGATGAAATATCTCAACTGAAATAAGCAGCGACTCTGACCTGGAAACAGCATTCCTTAAATCACAAATAAAATTTATGTAATTTTGCATGACGGCTAAAAAATGCAGCTGTGCCAGACATTCACTGTTAATACATTGAGGCAGTTTTTCAGATATTGCAGGATATTAGTTTGACTTGCAATGCAACCGTATATTTTATTTACTGATGTACTCTCATGTTAATATACCAAACTACTTAAACTACCGAAATCAGCTTTTTACTCTAATTATAAACATCCGGTATTATAGAAAGCCACATAATGAATGCGTTTGTCATAAGTTGCCTGTCTATAAAACATGACCTTGTATATCCCAGTGAGACAATAATACTAAAATAATACAATAGAAATTAACTAAATGACAAATGAAACACAAATCTTACTGAACACTACAGTTAATAATAAGAGGATACAATTATTTACACTAGTCAACATTTGAAGTGGATCAAAGCCTTCATAATCGTTGTCCTACAACTTAAAACCAAAATGCGTTCTTGTTTTAAGACAATTTTGAACTTTTTATATCCACAACAAATGTAGACTATATATAAAATAATTGTATGCGAGATGTCATTCAGGAATTTATGGGAATGTCCTTTTACACTTTTTCTCTGTAAATTAGTTACATTTACCTATCTTTACAGTATAGAGGCATAAAATGCAGTGAAAACATTTTTAAGTTTTAGATGAAGTAACTTGGTTAACTAATAGATTTTCTGCTGTTTATAAGAAGAGATCTTTTTATTCGAACCCCTACAGCTGGAGAAGAGAGGCGAGAGACGAGCAGAGGCTGAGAAACTTCTAGCTCAGGCACAAGAAGCAGGTACAGACACTTTCAAGAAGACATGCTTTTTTTAAAAATAATTCTTTAACATGGATCCTAATTCTAAGATTTCTCCCAGGTGAACAGGAGAACATTGACAAGTTCAGTAAGCGACTAGTGAAGGTTACCAAACAACACAATGACGAGTGCAAGAGGTTACTGACTCTAATGGGAGTCCCTTACATTGAGGTACTGCCACAGTCACTGACAGCAAAATGCACAGAATTATCTTTGATCATGGATGTAAGCAAAAATGTTTACCTTGCATGTTAAGGCTCCATGTGAGGCCGAGGCGAGCTGTGCTGCTCTGGTGAAATCAGGGAAGGTTTATGCCACAGCGACAGAAGATATGGACGGTCTGACGTTTGGAACAACAGTCCTGTTGAGGCATCTAACAGCCAGTGAAGCCAAGTATGTATAGATACACTTAACATCTAAAAATATTTGTTGATGTAGACATTTGGATATATTATAGTCATGGAGAATTGAGGGCTTTTTATTTCTTCTTCCTAGAAAACTCCCTATCCAAGAGTTTCATTTCAGTCGTATTCTACAGGAAATGGGTCTGACACATCAACAGGTAAGACATTCACTTTTGTATGTAAATTTCTGCCTAATTATAGATGTGTCAGTTCTTTCTAATTGCCGTTTATGTTTGAATGTCTTCCTCAGTTCATTGACCTGTGTATCCTCCTGGGCTGTGACTACTGTGGCACTATAAAAGGAATCGGACCCAAGAGGGCCATTGATCTCATTAAACAGCACGGCTCCATTGAAGAGATCCTTGAGAATATTGACCCAAATGTGCGTTTATTTACATTAAGGGATTTGCTTACTGTCAAAATGTTGCAGTCTCATCCAGGATCATGTACTTGCATAATTGTGCCCTCTGGTGGCAGATAGTGTATTGCTTAGTCAGAAAATATATTTGTGTATTGGCAATTTACTGGCCATAAAATTGTGCCAATTTATATGTTTCATTATATATTTATTTTTGAACATCATTTTACTGTATCTTACATAATTGAAATATGTAGCTGTATTTTTTTTTTTTTGTAAAATAAGATAACCCTTTTGGATCTTGGCTAAAATGCTAACCAAAACGTATTTGTGTGCTTGAATAGATGGTCTTTACAATGTGATATTTCTTGTTTTGTGTTGCAGAAGCACCCGGCTCCAGAGGACTGGCTGTATAAAGAGGCTCGGGGTCTCTTCTTGGAGCCCGAGGTCATTGACGGCCCCTCAGTTGATCTGAAGTGGAATGAACCTGACGAGGATGGACTGATTCAGTTCATGTGTGCTGAGAAACAGTTCAGGTACAAAGCAACCAAAGATTAATCAGTCTTAAACTAGAAACCACTAATGTCAGAAAAGTCAAGTCTAAAATAAAATTATTTGATTTACAAATCGATTTACAAATGTACAAACTTGTTGTGCTGTGAGAAGGAGCAAATAGAAAGGAAGTTGTTCTCTTGTATTCGTGGTTCTCACAGCAGCAGAATGTTTTTCAGATGTGTTAAAATTGTGTGTTGCCAGTGAGGATCGTATCCGTAACGGCTGTAAGAAAATCATGAAGAGTAGACAAGGGAGCACCCAGGGAAGACTGGACACATTCTTCACTGTAACTGGATCAATCTCCTCCAAGCGTAAGGTAGGAGGAAGAAATAACTTAAACCAACTGTTGTATTAATATTGAAAACTAATACAGGAATATATATATAATATAGGAATTGTGCATGTCTGTCTTCATTAATCAGTGATTGGTTGATCTGTTTAAAGAGAAACAGTAATTTAGATTTTTTTTTTTTATATTACAGGAGCCTGAAATAAAGGGATCTGCTAAAAAGAAGCAGAAGACGCCAGGCAAATTCAAGAAAGGCAAATGAAAGTGATTTCAGCTAGAGGAGTCCAGAGCTTGTAGTGTCATTAACAGTCAAAACATGTCTGATTAAGGAAAAAACACAAGAACAGTTAAAAATGTTTTAAATGCCCTATTTTCGTTTTCTATATTATCTTAAATAAAGATAAATATTTAATCATACAAGAGTTTTTTGTTTTCATTTGGTTGCAGAAACGCAGTCTGAATTAAAGCACTTTTCTTTGTGTTAAGGTATGTAAATAGGCTGTTTACCTGAATATTTTTTTATTTGTTCCTGGCCATACTGCAGGTTAAACCTGTAAAATATGTTACCTGCCCAGATCTGTAAGCACTATGCTACAACACTTCATTATTTCAGAACTTAATACTGAAGCTTCTCTGTTCTCTGTGGTTGGGCTGATGAACAGATTTGCACAAGGAAGTACAACAGACCATTGTTTAAGGTAGAAAAACTTGCATGATATTCTACTGTTGAAGTACAGAAGTGATTTGATAGTTTAGAAGTATGTTTTACAGACTTTGGTGACTGGTTCATTTTAGTGTGGTAATGCTTCACCTGTTAAAAGAACATGTTTGAAGTCTTGGAAAGAGTGAACCTCTGCGTCATGACAGTCTAAAAAAACAAAAAAACAGCCAGGTTAACTAAAAACAGTTCTGAAAGTGGACTTCTGTTTTACGCAGATAAATTATGGACTGTAACGCTGTAGGTAAGGCATTTGTCATTTTATTGTCTCGGAGCACATTTCAGACTTTATCTAATGTGGAAAGGTTCATATTTAAATTTGCTGTCCAATGATTAATGACGATAAAAAGTTTTCGTTGACATAATGTGTGTGAACTGTGTTTATAATGTATGTGTAAATACACATGCATGCATATATTTACGAAAAAAATTTCAGTTATATTTGTATATAGTATAAAATATATGAAAATAAAATGTATATATACAAACCCAATACCAAAACTGTACAGAAACTGTAAAAAGGGACGGTGGAAGAGGAAGATGCTACAAAGAAGACCTAAGACAGTTGAGCAACTAGAAGCCTGTATTAGACAAGAATGGGACAACATTCCTATTCCTAAACTAGAGCACCTTGTCTCCTCAGTCCTCAGTCCCCAGACGTTTGCAGAGTGTTAAAAAAAGAAGAGGGGATGCCACACAGTGGTAAACATGGCCTTGTCCCAACTTTGAGATGTGTTGATGCCATGAAATTTAAAATCAACTTATTTTCCCCTTAAAATGATACATTTTCTCAGTTGAAACTTTTGATATGTCATCTGTTGTATTCTGAACAAAATATTGAAATTTGATACTTCCACATTGCATTTTGTTTTTATTCACAATTTGTACAGTGTCCCAACTTCGGAATCGTGTTTGTATAAATATATACAGAATATACACATGTAAACTAAAACTTTTATTTTGGTTGGGATTTAATTGTTTGACAGCACTAAAAATATAATCCAGATAATATAACATCAGTGTTCAGTCTTTTTCAAAAGAAGGAAAAAAAAGGATGACACCCATGGGAAGTGCGTTTGTAGATTGAAAATAACATTTTAATGTTTGTACCTACAGCACCCAAGATGTTTTTTTTTCATGGTTTTTCTATTCTTACCAGTACAAGTTCAAATGGAAAGTGAGTCAGTTCCCTCTAATTAAAAAGCTGAGATAAGAAAGCTTTAGTGTTACACTTATCATTTAAACAAAATATTTTAAAGTGTGATTGTTTATATTCTCTGTTTTCAGATCCTGAACAGAATAATGGTACTGAGGGGCTCTTGTGTGCAGGTACCTTGTACATTTAATAACCCAGACAATAGGTTGAAGCATGCTGAAAGTATATTTGGCTGTTTGTTAAAGAAGAACCATGCTTTTCTCCAGCCAGATAGTTTGGTGGTTTTTAATGGAAGTACAAACATCAACAAAGGATTCAGGCGTATAGAGATACTTGGAAATCTTAGTCAAAGTGGATGTACCACTGTTTTCTATGATGTTATAAACAATCATACAGACAATTACTACTGGGTGGAAATGAAAAAATCCAATTCAATCCATTGGAAGCACACATAGCAATACAATCCCATCTACATTTCTGTCTCCAGTGGGATCTTCACTGTAAACTATATCGTTCTTTTATATGAAATTACTCTGATTGTGATTTATAATCGGTGACTATTTCATGGGTTCGTCACCAACTTGTAACCTTTTTTGCATCTTTTAAGCAAGCAGCCATTAGTTGCTGTTAGTGAGGCCAGCAGGGGGTGCTCACTCTGTAGTCTGTGTGGGTCCAACCAAGGTTATTATAGTTTTGCAGTTTTTATTATTTCGTTTTGACTTTTTGTTTTCAAATTCAGTTTAGTTTTAATTAGTTTTTAAAGTGGATTTGCTATTTTAGTTTATTTTCTAGTTTTTTAATGCTTAATTTTAGTTTAGTTTTTATTAGTTTTATTCTTTTTGGGTTATTTGTCAGGGGCAAGATTCAAAAAGGTCAGATAAAGTATTGTGTAATAATAACTCAACAAAAACATCATATAATTTGAGAAAATATTCATTCAAAAATAAAACCAGTACATAAAATGTACATATGGGCACAGATATGTAAACAGTCTCAACACTCCACAGTAAGTGCAGAATGTGTAAGTGACGTGTGCCAGTAAAAAACCTAAAGAGCCAACAGACTAAAGAAGACATACATGAACCACATGAATTCAACCCATTCTTGAGCCACAACTACACTTTTCTGTCAGATTGTCAGGGAGCTCAATCTGAGAAAAGAACATGACAAATAACTAATAATAATAATAATAAAAATTAAATACAATTTTTTTTTGTGTGTGTGTGCCGTGGGTGTGTGCATGGGTGAGAGAGAGAGAGATGGATTTACTTCATTCAAGCAATAATTTTCTATACAGAATTCACACCCTATACAAATATCACAGCTTAGGAAAATATCATATCACGGTTTCTTTTAGAAATATCACGATTTTATCACGATTCTGTGTCATGTTGGTTTTACTATTTTGTCTGAGCATTACAGCCAAACTAATTTCCCTATTATAGAGACAAAACATTTCAAGGTAAAAAAAAAAAGACAAAAAAATGGCAGATATTTAGGCCAAAGAGGGTGAAAATAAAAATCTTTGTTCTCATTTTTTAATGACAAAGATACACATTACAACTACACCTAATATAGAAATAAAACAAACAGTGCTTTACTTTCAGGTACAATAGGTGTATTAAGCAGGAGCATTCAAGAAATTGAATGAACAAATATAACACAAAAATAAAACCCTATATAAACTGATTTCTAAAGTATACAACAGTATTCTAACTGACCCTCTGATGTCACATGGACTACTTTGATGATGTTTTTCTTACCTTTCTGGACATGGACAGTAGACCGTACACACAGCTTCAATAGAGGGACTGAGAGCTCTCGGACTAAATCTAAAACATCTTAAACTCTGTTCCAAAGATAAACGGAGGACTCACAGGTTTGGAACGACATGAGGGTGAGTTATTAATGACATCATTTTGATTTTTGGGTGAACTAACCCTTTAAATTAGCTTATTGATTGTTTTTCTGTGTGCCTGTAATCAATCAAGCAAAACATAACAGACAATTTATCATATTACACAAACTATCCATTGTTTTTCGCACGGTTGCAGTTAATGCTAATAAATGCTTAACATTGACATTTCGTTACCTGTTCAAAATAATCCATTAAAACAAGTAGGGATTTGAGGAGCGTGCACTGATATTTTCAGTTCAATTCGTTTGCACGTTGTTTCAAGGACAAGCCCACAATAAGGGAACTAATGAATATTCATGTTAACTCCACCCACGTGAACAGTTTTTCACGGGAACCAAATATTAAACAACACCGGCAATACCATGACTTAGGTGCCCTGGAGCAAGGCACCGAACCCCCAACTGCTCCCCGGGCGCCGCAGCATAAATGGCTGCCCACTGCTCTGGGTGTGTGTTCACAGTGTGTGTGTGTGTTCAGTGCTGTGTGTGTGTGCACTTTGGATGGGTTAAATGCAGAGCACGAATTCTGAGTATGGGTCACCATACTTGGCTGAATGTCACTTCACTTATCAGGTAAAGCAATACCTTTCCCTTTCTCTCACAATACTATGTAACTAACATAATTGAGAACTAAAAATACTAAAAATTAACTAAAATGTATTATTTATTTATTTGTTTTCTGTAGATTCACCACAACTTCCTGAACTTAAACCCAATGATCTGACAGTGATGGAGGAAACTACAGTCAATCTGAGCTGCTCTGCTGAAGCCCCCTGCCCCAAACAACTTCCAATATCCTGGTCTAACATCCCTAAATCTGCCAACATTACAACACTGTTACAGGAGAAACCTGATAAAACCCAGTTAATGTTTTCATACATGACCTTCACAGCTTCATACAAAGATCACAGGAAGAAAATCACCAGCACTGTTACATATCCAAGAAATACACCTGATGCCTTAAATGTAGAGAGCACTGTGATCCTACGAGTCCTGTGTAAGAGATGTGACTGCTTTTCATTTAACAGAGCCCTATGTGTTGATTCACAAAGTGCTTTTTAAACAATCAGATATTTCACTACCCAGAAATGTCTAATCACATGTGTTTTGGTGTTTCTCCCATGTATGTTCTTGTGTTTCTGTCAAAGTGCTTCTAACAAAAACTCACATCACCATCAATGCATCAATCTCTGTAGGCGCTAATGTGACTTTGAAAACACTGAATAAATATAGTAGTCAGACAACAGCAGAGATCCAGCTCACAACTCAAGGTGAGTTTATACAGTCTAAATGTAAAATAACAAGGACATTTAATCTAAAGCTGGCCTAAAGCAAGGTCATCTATATCTAAAGCAATGAAGATTATTTGAAATACATTCTGGTCTAGTTACAGGCATTTCACATGACATAGGACAAGATGGACACTCTATAAACGAAGGAGTATAGGACAAAGATCAAGACACACAGGAGACAATTTTGGAGAAAAAGATTCCTTAAGGCAGGTATGTGCACTTTCCATAGGTTTTTAGGTTCAGTGGACTAATGGCTGTTTATTTCACCGTTAAAAACTCTTTAATCTAATGCAAACTGTCTTAATTTCCCACACATTTAGAAGAGTAAAGCAGATGCTAAAAACTGAAGTGTGTTATCTAGTCAGCAAAAAATAAACCAGCTATTTTCATTTCTGCTTTATATGCTATATGAAGTGCAGTTTGTTTCCCCACCAGTCATTTCACACCACTGACTGAACCACCACAAAGTGTTTTTAAGTTCACTATCATTGCTTCAAAAGAGTGGCTCTCAATTCTGGTCCTGCACATTTCGTATGTCTTGCCTAATAATAACTTTCTAATAAGTCATTATTCATAACAAATAAAAAATATATATAATATAATATAAAAAAATACACTTCTAATATCCAAATAATGTTTATTTTTATATAAAAACATCATAAAAGACATTTATCATTCAATTTAACATTATTTGTGACCCTGGACCACAAAACCAGTCATATACAGTCATGGGTATATTATAGCTTTTCATCACCTGCCAATGGCCGTTGGCGTGATAAAATTTACTGACCAAGATTTTTTTTTACTGGCCATGAAACAGGCATTTATTCATACTATAAAGATGGAGCAGGCCATCGTGTTACACCTGTTTCACACATACTCTGTTTGCTGAGCGTTTGTGGTGCGTATATTATTCCACATCCATGTAAACAGAATAAAGCAGGGCTATTCGGTTAGCTTCATCTGAGGGCCGGATTACTGAACATTTGAAGGGGACCAAGGGGGTGGAGGCCATCCCGATCTCTTTCTGGGGGGAACTATAAAATTAGAAATTAAATTGAAATCTAAAATCTATAAAAGGTTTACATTAGTGCTCTGTCAATCGATTAAAAAAGTAGTCACACATTTTTCTGTCATTAATCATGATTAATAACATTTATATTGTCATAATTGTACTTTGAACCTCCATAACATAAAGTGTGACATTCAGCCAAGTATGGTGACCCATACACAGAATTCTTGCTCTGCTTTTAACCCATCCAAAGTGCACACACACAGTGTGAACACACACCAGGAGCAGTGGGCAGCCATTTGACTTAAGGACTTTTCCGTAACAATGATTCGATTGGCAATATTTACATCTTGTCTTCTAATTGGGTTTTTCGATATTGTGATTCCTAAATATTTTACTTCTTGAACAACTTTAATATTACTAATGGTAGAATCCACACTTGAACTGGAAGTAATTCACATTTATTTAAATTAAGAGTTAAGCCAGAAGCTTTAGAGAAAGTTTGAATGATATTAGTTGTTTTTTCAACCATAGATTTGTCTTTTAAAAAAATAGATGTATCATCAGCAAATTGGCTTAACCTAAACTCTTTATCAAATATAATAATACCTTGTAAATCATGTGAATTATTAATAAGTAATGTTAATAACTGAGTAGTCAAAATGAAAAGTTTTGGAGAAATGGGGCAACCTTGTCTTATTCCTCTTGACACTATAAAACTAGAAGTCATACCAGAATTTAATGAGACATAGCTACTAATATCAGTGTAAAACATTTTGATAATGCTACAAAATTCCTCTCCAAAACCAAGAAAACGTAAAGATTCTAAAAGGAAGGGATGTTCAATAGTGTCAAATGCCTTAAAAAAGTCCAAAAACATAATATAACTGTCTGTGTTAATAAAGTCACTATAGTCTAAAAAAATCCAGTATTAATCTAGTATGGTTATGAATATTTCTACCTTTTATAAAGGCAGATTGACATTCATCAATAATTTTAGCCAAACCTTTATCCAGCCTTCTCGAATAAACATGAGCTAATAATTTGTAGTCATTACATAACAGAGTTATGGGTCTCCAGTTGTCCAGCAGCAAATGATCTTTATTGGGTTTAGGGATTAATGTAATGATGCCTCTTTTCATGGAAGGTGAAAGGTTGCCACTAGAAATACATTCTAAAAAATCATTATAATTTAACATTAAATTTAAACCATTCCCATTTACTCAGGGGTGACATTTCCATTGCATTAACATCTTTTAAAGCTTCTTTAACCTTTTCACAGAAACCCTCATTTTCAAGAAGACCGTTATTAAACTTCCAAATGACACTGCGCTCACAACCTGATTTAAGGAAGGAAAAGGATAGCAAAACTGCACAATGATCGGTTAAGGGAGAAACTGAAATGTCACATTTCGATACGTTGTTAATTAAATTATTAGATAGCAACCAGTAGTCAAGTCTTGAGCATTGGGCCTTATTAGAAGAACTGAACCATGTAAATTGTGATTTATGAGGATTACTCCATCTCCAATAATCTGTTAAGTGTAAATCTGAAATCAAATCTGAAATAACTTCCTCATAACAATGACAATTTGCTTTTGGAGGAGAACGATCGACCCAAAGATTTAAATTATCTTAGCCCCCTACAATTTAAAGAAAGAAATGAGAACACCATTAAATCGAACCTCAATAAACCAAACAATAAGGACGATGCGCAGGAACGAGAAGAATATGTTCCTTTAAATTCTCAGCAACAAAGAAGATGCAACAAACCAGAAAAGCACTTGTCATCAAGTCAAACATTACCTCAGACTACAAGGCATTAAATCAGTCATTCGGGGTCCACACGCCGGTTATCAATCAAAGCGTAACCTTCTTTAAGGAACGCTCGCGTCCCCCTCTTCCGAGCCTCTTGAACCAACGGCCATAACTTTGCCCGAGCTTCCCTGTCTTCTTTGGAAAAGTACTCCTTGAACCGAATATGCATTTCTTTGCAAACTCTCGCGTCCTTGGACTTTCTCCACATCATCACGTACATTTCTCATTCCGAACTGAATGATGATGGGCCTTGGCGTGCCATCACTTCTCTTGATCCCCAAACGGTGAACAACATCCACCATGTCTCGTAGCCGATCAACAGAAAGCGGAACCACTCTGGTTAAAATCCCAATCACCAATTCTCTTGCATCCTCTCCGTCTTTTTCTTGTAGACCAATCATCCTCAGATTCCATCTTCGTTTGTAGCGAGCTTGTTCCTCGTGGGCTTTCTTGAGAGAGCTGTTCACTATCTGTAATTCGGCGACTTTCTTCTGCAACACGGAGATTTCTGCCTTGTTCTCAGAGATGGCGCCCTTGTTAACTTCAATACGCTTATCAAAGCCTTTCAACAGCTCGGTCTGCTCTTTTTGGTTAACAGTTGTAAGGCACTGAGAATAGCCATACTAGTTTCACCTTCTTCCACAGATCTCAACCTTTTTGGGAGCGGGCTATCAATCGGCGTGTGAGTAGGATTGGTAGATTTTGAGCTGGCTACAACCATGCTTTCTAAATCACTTTCGTCGCAAGCCTCGCCCTCGTGCAGGGCTAACAGATTATAGTTGTGAACAGACATCTTCACAAAACTAAAAAAAAACCTTCAGTGCGAGTGATAAATACTCCAAAAGTATTAAAACAATACTTCCAATGAAAATTATATTTGCTGCATCTTTGAATGTCAAAATCTGGGAACTAAATAACAACTATACAGAGCCCGCAAAAGTTAGACCTCTCATTCCGCCATCTCTCGCTTTTAGTATCTCTTGCCATGTGCCAGTTTGAGGAAACTAATTTATATATATTCATTAGAACAAAATTGGTCTTAATTAGACTTTTCTTCATTATAAAAGTCCAAGTTCCATGTTGAGATTTGAAAAAAAATTCTAATTGTTCATGGATTGCCACAGTTGTTCATATATGAGTCTTGGAAGCATAGCTATTTGGTTCCTTTTATCTGAAACTTTTACCCTTGATCAGGATTTCTCCACAGGAAAACTGGAAATTACAAGAAATTAAATTAATGAAACGTACTCGGTTTCTAAACGTAACCTCGGTTCTCTCTAGAAGAGCGAACGAGTACTGCGTCTTAGCTAAGACGCTACGGGAAAAGTCTCTTTTCACGAAATACTGAAGCAAAAAATTATCCTTAATTTTGTATTTTTGTAAAGCGCATTTGCAGCAGTACACAGCCATAGGCGAGACAGCTCGTTCGCTCATTGGCTTGTTCTGCGGCAACTGCACAGCCTATCGAGCGCAGGCTGATGCAACATCAGACCAATAAGGGCGCTTCGCGCCCTTCTTGCCACTTCCCGCCGAAACGGGTGTGGCCCAACCTATAAAAGGAGCTCAAAGAGGCTGACTCACCTGATTTATTTAATCGCCGAAGCGAACCAGAGTGAATCGTACGCACGGCAGAGAACGCAGTACTCGTTCGCTCTTCTAGAGAGAACCGAGGTTACGTTTAGTAACCGAGTACGTTCTCTTACGAGAGCTCTCTCGTACTGCGTCTTAGCTAAGACGCTACGGGAACCCAATGTAAAACGCCGTGCACGCAGGGATCACACACCAATAAACCTGATATTAGCTAATAGCTAACGCTATGGCGTCAACTATCCATCTGGATAGAGTCTGTCTCGAAACAGCCATTCCCTTGGAACGTCCACCGAACAAGACAAACAGCTGCTCCGTCTGCCGAAAGGCAGCAGAGCGAGACACATAAGCTCTTAAAACCCTGACAGGGCAAAGAAGACTCGAGTCTCCATCCTCCCCTGACACCGGCAGGGCAAACAGGGCAATAACCTGAGCCCGAAACGGTGTGTTGAGGGATTTCGGCACATAACCGTGCCTAGGTTTGAGTATGACACTTGAGTCATTGGGCCCAAACTCCAAGCACGACTGGCTCACCGAGAGCGCGTGCAAATCACCCACACGCTTCACCGAAGCGAGAGCCAACAAGAATACTGTCTTGAATGAAAGATGCTGAAGGCTAACCGATTGGATAGGCTCAAAAGGGGGACCCTTCAAGGCCTCCAAAACCGCCGCGAGGTCCCACATAGGGACTGACGGAGGTCTGGGAGGATTCAGCCTCCTAGCTCCTCTGAGGAACCGGATGACTAAATCGTTCCTTCCTATTGACTGACCGGACGCCGTTTCAGAAAATGCCACATAAACTTTGAGCGTGGATGGGGCTCTGCCCTTATCCAACAGCTCCTGTAGGAAGGAGAGGACCTCCGTCACCTCACAACTAAGGGGTGAATAACCTCGAGCTGTGCACCAGCTGGAGAACACCGACCACTTCGAGGCATACAGACGTCGTGTCGACGGAGCTCTAGCCTGAGTGATGGTATTTAGCACTCCCACTGCGAGATCAGCGGGTAACCGTTGAGCGCCCACACATGGAGGGACCACAACTCCGGTTGAGGGTGCCAAATCGAGCCCCTGGCCTGCGAGAGGAGGTCCCTCCTCAACGGTACCGGCCACGGGGCGACATCTGCTAACTGCATCAAATCTGGGAACCATGGTTGGTTCTTCCAAAGGTGCTACAAGCAGTATTGAACATTTCGTTTCTCTCACCAGTTCTATCACCTGCGGAAGGAGGGAGACGGGAGGGAAAGCATAAAGCGGGCAGCACGGCCATCTCCGTGACAGCGCGCTTTCGTTCTTGGAAAAGAACGCGGGGCAGTGAGCGTTTTCGTGGGACGCGAAGAGGTCCACCTCCGCCCTGCCAAATCTCTCCCACAACAGCCGGACTGTTTGCGGGTGTAGAGACCATTCGCCCGTAGGAACATTGCCTCTGGACAGCCTGTCTGGACCCAGATTCTGCAGCCCAGGCACATGCACTGCTCTCAGCGAGCGCACGAAGCGCTGAGCCAAAACCAGGAGGCGTTCCGTCAGCCTGCACAGGTTTCGAGACCCGAGACCGCCCTGGCGATTTATGTAGGACACCACGGACATGTTCACATTCGGGGAAGTCCCCAGGCTTACACCTGATCGGTACCAGCCGTTCGCTGTCCAAGGTGCTAGAGCCGTAACACAGCTCTGATCGACCTTGAAATGCAGCCGGCCAGACGCCCACGCTCTGCGCGGCACCCGAGCCTTCAGCCAGAACTGTAGGGGGCGCATGCGGAGCAGAGCCGGAGATGCTGAGGCCATGAGGCCCAGCATCTTTTGACAGTGTTTGAGCGACACAGTCACGCCGCAGCGGAAAGAACTCGCTGCGCGCTGAATGCCCATCACGCGCTGTAGTGACAGCCGCGCCGTCATGGAACACGAGTTCAGAACTATACCCAGAAACAGGATCGTCTGACTGGGGTTCAGCGAACTCTTCGCCCAATTGACACTGAGGCCGAGCTTCTCGAGGTGATCGAGTAAAACGGCCCTGTGGACCACGAGCTCCGCTCGTGATTGGGCCAGAACCAGCCAGTCGTCCAAATAATTCAGCACTCGTATGCCTCTGAGTCTGAGAGGAGCGAGCACTGCATCCATGCACCTCGTAAACGTACGAGAAGCTACGGACAAACCGAATGGCAGGACTGTAAACTGGTATGCCTGGCCCTCGAAGGCGAATCTCAAATATCGCCTGTGGTTTGACGCTATCTGTATTTGAAAATACGCGTCCTTCAGATCTATTGACATGAACCAGTCCCCTCTGCGAATCTGCGCGAAGAGCTTCCTGGTCATGAGCATTTTGAAACTGCGTTCCATCAATGCCTTGTTCAGCTGTCTTAGATCCAGTATGGGCCTGAGACCCCTGTCTCTCTTGGGCACCAGAAAGTATCTGCTGTACAGCCCCCCCTCGCTTTGAGCTTGAGACACAGGCTCTACAGCCCCTTTGCTCAACAGTTTTGATATTTCGGCCCGAAGTATGTGTGCTTCTTCTGTTTTGACTGTAGTTTCGACGCGCACTGAAAAGCGCGGTGGGCGTCGAGAAAACTGTAGCAAGTAGCCTCTCTATATAATGCCTAGCACCCAATCCGAAACCCCTGGAAGCGCTGATCATGCATCTGCATGAATGGCTAAGGGCTAGATGCGAAGCGCGCTCTGTTGACTGGGCAACGGCGGCGCTCGAGTGTGCTGCGCATCTGAGGCGGGGAGCGCGCTGATCACAGCGGGCAGATCGCTCTTCCTCGACCCCGTCCCGGCGCTTAACCGACTGGGGGGAGGCTGAGCGGGTCCCGTGGGAATCGATATATCTGCGAGTAACCGTGGGCTGCATGTGTGCACATTTACCACTTTCAACTCGCTGTCTGCCTGTGCAGAATGTACGTGCACGGGCCTCGTTTTTACAGAAACCCCGCGCCATATGTGACATAGTGTATGTGGGCACTGGGAAGTGGGCACGTTTACTATGCGACGCGCTCGACCGATCTGTGTCGATCTTATGTGCGCTAGCCCTGTGTGCATGTGGAGATGGGCACTGAGTAGTGGGCATCGTCACTGCATTTATAGCACCATCGGCCGTGGCCGGAAGAGCGTGCACGGGTTTCGTTTTTACAGAAACCACATGACGCGTGTGACATAGTAATTGTGGGCACTGAGGGGTGGGCACGTTTACTATGCAGTGTGCGCGACTGACTTGAGTCGTCATTATGGGCGCATGCCCTGTGTGCAGGGCTGTGCTTACATGTGGAGATGGGCACTGAGGAGTGGGCATCGTCACTACATTTATAGCACCATCGGCCGTGGCCGGAACACCAGAAAAAACACTCTTTTTGTGAAACATCTGGGTAGCCGTGATAACGGCTTTTGTGTGCAGGCAAGCGGGCACTCGTGCAGGCTTGCGCATTGCAGAGGACACTGAGGCAGTCACAACTCTTGGAACTGCAACAGCGGCGCGCTTGGGTGAGAGCTCGGCCGCAGCGAAACTCGAATACCGGCGCTTTCCCAGCAGTGTTAGGATGCTTTCGGGGCTTCTGGCTTCACCGCAATCCTCTGCCGCGGCTCCCGCGGCGTGGGGCGACAGCTTGAAGAGCGAGAACGGGGTCCCGAGCTGCGTTGCTAACGCTGTCGCGATGACGCAGCAGGAGGCGGTGGGCATGACTGAGAGCTCTGTGGGGCCGGTCTAGAGCGGCTAGCTGCAGAACTGGAGGGCTTCGGCAAAAAGGGCTTGAACGCCTGCGAAGCTTTCTGGTCCTCAGCGAATCTCTCCACAAACTCGTTGACGGAGGATCCGAAGAGGCCGGCAGGAGTTAGCGGCGCGTCAAGGAACTGTAGCGTAGCCATGGTGTGTAGCGCAGACGCAGCCTGCCCAGCAGCAGAGAATATCCGTGCGAGCAGCGATGACGTCATGCGGCAGGCTTTGGATGGCAACGCCGCCTTAGTCCGCCGTCCAGCAGAGGGTGGGCAAAGGTGTGCTGCTATAGCCTGTTCCACCGGCGGAAGTGACAGGTAGCCTCTGTTCTTAGCACCGTCCAGTGTGGAGAATGCTGGCGAAACAGATGAGCGGATTCTCGCCGAGAATGGAGCGTCCCAAGCTTTTGCCACTTCTTCGTGAAGCTCAGGAAGAAAAGGGGCGTGCTTTGAGCTTGAGGAAGAGCGCTCATCCGGAAGATAGCTACCATCCAGCCGGGAACGTGAAGGGGCGCTGGTGCAGACCACTCGAGGCCGAGGCTCGCCGCGGCCAGCGAGAGTACACGCATCAGCTCCTTATTGATATCCCCCCGTCTGCTGGGCCTCTGAGCAGCGGGCGCGAGATCCATGGAGCTCGCCCAACCCTCACTGCCCGAAGCAAGCAGAGAGCACATGTCTTCTTCCTCCGACGCGGGCCTGAGATCCACTTCCTCAGATGACGCGTCGGCAAGCAGCGGACGCTGAACATCGGGAAGCGATGCAGGGGAGGCCGGCGAAGCGGAGGGAACCGGCGAGCTCGGCCGAGCTGGAGGCGGTTCTGGTAGGCGCTGCGAGCGGCGCTTCTTACGGCGCTGCGGCGCAGCGGATGATGCAGGCTTCGAGAAGGATGCCAGGCGAGTCCTCAGAGTCACCATAGGCATTAACTCGCAATGAGGGCATCCGCCGTCAGCGAGCGCGAGCGCTGCATGGTCCTCACCCAGACAGGAGATGCAGATGACGTGACGATCTCCTTCGCTGAGCGGGGCTCTGCACGAGCCGCACGAGGGCATCTTTAAAAAGACGCAGCTCTTTTGTGAATGTGCGTCGCAGGGCGAACACACACACAGGATATAACAGATAAAGGATGTAAAGGATATGGGCGCCGGATAGCGCAGCAGGAACGGCAGTGGAAGGCGGCGATGCCAGCAGCTTCAGAATGGCTCGTCCTGCTGATATGCTCTTTCAGACGGCGCTTGCTTCCTCCGTGATCCAGCGATGCGTGAGCTTCGCTGAAGAGATGAAAAATCAGGTGAGTCAGCCTTTTCGAGCTCCTTTTATAGGTTGGGCCACACCCGTTTCGGCGGGAAGTGGCAAGAAGGGCGCGAAGCGCCCTTATTGGTCTGATGTTGCATCAGCCTGCGCTCGATAGGCTATGCAGTTGCCGCAGAACAAGCCAATGAGCGAACGAGCCGTCTCGCCTATGGCTGTGTACTGCTGCAAATGCGCTTTACAAAAGTACAAAATTAAGGATAATTTTTTGGCTATGACGCAGTACGAGAGAGCTCTCGTAAGAGAACTGAAGTACAGAGTAGCATACAGAACAGGTTGAGATTAAATTATCAACTGCTATTCCAAATACTTTACATTGTTTATAAAATGTTTATAAAATTAACATTTCCAGTGGTCTCCAATTGTATCCGTCATGTGACCTCGTCAACAATGTTTTACGGTATACTTAGAGATAGTTCACCCAAAAATAAATTATGAAATAAAAACATAAAAAATATCTCAATTCGTGTTCTCAAGATGAACAGAGGTCTTAAAAGTTTGGAACAACATGAGGGTGAGTAATTAATGACAGAATTTAATTTTTGGGGTGAACTAACCCTTTGATTATTTTCAACTAAAAAAGCAACACAAAAGGTTTATACACCGTTTCATTACATATGTTCCTCACATTTGTATGAATTCCAGCATAGTTGCCATCTCATCTGGATGTTTTATGTTAAAAATAAAATGAAGAGAATGTATAGCTGAGCCATAATGGGGGAGTAAATAACTTCTTGAATGAAAGGGTAACACTTTATAATAACTGTCTGTTATAAGTCATTTATAAATTATTAGTTAATGATGAACTAATCATTTACAAAACATGACTATACTTTCATAAATGATTAATAAGTAATAAGTTAACATTTTAGTAATGTTTTATTAATTCAGTTATAAGTCACTTGTAAGTTATTAGTTATAGATGAACGAATCATTTACAAAGCATGACTATATGTTCATAAATGATTAATGAGTGGTATGCTAATGATTTACAAATGTGTTATGTTATCTTAAAAAAAGTTGAAATCATGAAATAAATCAAACTGATCATTAGTAGATGGTTTATAAGTTATTAGTTGATACATTATTTATCACTTATAAATCACTGAAGTATTTATGTCAAAATTGTTTTGTACAATTATCTCAATAAACAATTGTTAATCATGCACAAATGATGAATAAACCATTAGTAAATGATCAGTATATGATTTGTGGGCAAATTTGTTAGCTGGTCTTTGTTCAAAAGCACAAACATGCAGGTATGCTAAAGCACTATTTTTAAGAAGTGTAACTCATTTGTTTTAAAGTGGATACACATTTATAAAAGCCTTAGTCAGGTGATTCCAGTGGCTTGTGTTAAATCTTTTCACTCATCAGCACAGACTTCTGTTCTGTGTGTGGGATCTAGTGATGAAGTGAACCTCTCAACAGGTTTTACTTTCCACTGAAGCTCACATCAGGTGCACAGAGTTAAAGACAGCTGCCTATACCCTCACCAGTCAGTACTTAGTACACACTACAAAGTGTTCAACACCTGTTATAGATTATGTGTAAACCCATGAATAAATAATTTATAACACTTTCTGCATCCCCTAATCTAAAGTGAAAACTATTCATCACTTATAAATGTATTAAATATCGTTTGCAGATCTTTATAAATTGTGTATAAACTGCAGTTTGTAAATGTACCATGTATTTGCCATATGCAAAGGTTCTTGTATACCTTTCAGTTACAGGATATACAAATCTATACAAATACCTTATATGATATTTAACTTATAAATATTTTTTGTGCATATATATTTTACTATTATATAGATATCTTTGAGCCTCTAACTCACTTCTTATATACACCTTTTTAGCCACTTCACAAAAATAAAACTCAATAAGTGTTACAGACTTGTAAACAATGTCAAGTAATGTCACATTTACCTCAGAAATAAACATATTCGGTGACCATAAACTCATTAGTCAGATAGAAAAATAATTGTAGAGAGGGCATTTTGCTAAATATATGAACCATATAACATATTCGTTTTAATTTTGTCACAAACAAACCAGAAACACTGAGAATGCAGGGAAACAGTGGGGTTTGACAGTGTGATACTGCGTGAAATGTGGAGATAGTTGGGATCTGGTGAGTGTCGAAGGAGGTGACTGTGTTGACGTGAGTGACTGTGATGACCTGATGTTACCCCCTCCTCCAGGGTAGGCTCCTGACATCCCCATGCAGCGACAAGGGTGATGGCGATCATGGGGTGCCGGATGGTTAGGATTGTTGTGGTGAAATTCTTCCAGCAGTGATGGGTCCAGTACATCGTCGTCGTCCACCCAGGACCTTTACTCCATTCCGTATCCCTCCCAGTCGACTAGGTAATGCAACCCGCTGCCCCATCGCCAGGAATGATGACCTGACAATGACATGGGCCAGAAAGGTCTGACACTGGCAGGCAGGAATGTAAATTTTCCCTTTTAGGCAGCCCAGCGGAGCAGGTTCGGGGCGAGTGGCTTAATGGTTGTCCTGGTTGATCTTCCACTGTATGGGGCTGATGATCAGGGCTGGCGGGAGAATGGGTTCTGGTTCAGATGGCTTGTCTGGAGAGTGTAGTGGGGATAGAGCATCAGCCTTGCAGTTGTGATTTCCGGGTTAGTAAGTGATTGTGAACTGGAACGTTGTGAAGAACAAAGATCAAGATGTAGACGATCACAAACTTATTGAGGTGGAACACCTCGTTCATTAAGCCTTGAAAGACTGGGAGTTTGACAGACCTTTCGGTATAACCCGGTATTCATAGTGTCCTGTGTGGGTAATGAATGCCGTCTTCCAATCCTCGCCTTCCTGGATACAAACAAGGTTGTAAGCGTTTCGCTGGTCCAGTTTGGAGAAGATTTGGGCTCCCCCGAAGTACCTCCAGGATGGCTGAGACCAGGGGAAGTGGATACGGTAGCTTCACAGTCTCGGAATTCAGCATGCGGTAGTCAATGCACAGCCTCAAGCCGGGAGAAGGATGGAAGGATAAAATCTTGCTTAAGAGCCTCCTGGATGTAATCCTCCATGGCCTGGGATGAACAGGAGGTACACTCTACCCTTAGGGAGTTTAGCCCCAGGCAGCAAGTAGATGACACAGTCCCATGGCCAATGCGGTGGAAGATGAGTGGTTGCATGCTTATTAAAGACATCCTGGAACACTGCATAGTCAGATGGGACGATGGGTGTTTCTTGAGGCCCAGGACTTTCAACTAGGGTGGAAGCAACTTGTGCCACAGTAAAGACAGAGTATGGCCGCTAAGCGGCAAGCGTGCTAGGCGTGAGTAAGTAGGGTAATATCTCTATAATACCACTTGCATGGACTCTGGTACTGAGGAACAGCTGGTGGACGCGGAGGGCTGGTGGGCAGCTTCGTGGGGCTGACAGGCTGATAACCTTTGCGAGAGGGGCATTGCATGAAACCTTTTAGTCCGATGTTGTCATTGTAGATGGCCATTTGAGTGCAAATGCGAGGATTCAAACCTTGACGGTAGGCACTGAGGAGAGCAGCTTCATTCCAGCCACTAGTTGCTGCTAGTGTACGAAATTGCAGTGTGTAATCAATGGTGGTGGATGAGCCTTAACCCAGGCGAAGAAGTTGATTGGACATGGAAAGTTCTCCAGTAGCAGAGCCAAACAGTTCCTTGAAATTATTAATGAAAGCACCATATGAATTGATTATGGTACTGTTAGCGTTCTAAATTGGAAATTAAGAAGGCTACCTTTGAACAATCCATTGTGATTTCTGCAGCTGCAACTCAAACAGTACCACTTGCAGAAGGAAGCCACCGCACTCAGCAATGTCACCAGCATATGAAGAATACAGGACCATGGGACTTATAGAGGCAGATAATCACGGGCGTCGCACCCGTGGGGGATGTGGGTGTTTTAACACCCACACTTTTCCTGGTGAGAGGGTTCAACACCCGCACGTTTTCTGCAGTTTTTCCACAGTTTTGCACAAACGCCTTACTACAGTCGCTCCTCCGTTTCTCTGGTCGCTCTGTGTCTGCGTTCGCTGCGGCTGCCTTCTCCCCCCCTCCCTCTCAAACATGACACCGGCTTTGAGTGTGACCGGCTGATAATTGGCTGTTCTGCCTTAAGTCCCGCCTCTCTTGGGGTGTTATCGGTCAGCTTGTGCTGAGGAGGCGGGAACTTATGGTTATGGTTATTTACATCTCCCTTTTCCAGGTACTTTGAATGAGTGTTTAAGCTTTTGAGGTTTTTAAATAAGCTTGATATGTGTTTGGGAAGATGTTCTGTTTAGGGGTGCTCCGATCACGATCGGCCGATCGTTAATGCGCATCTCGTCAGTAAAGCCGGTTCTCTAATCAGCGGTTAATTCCATCAGGTGCGTGATTTCACATAGAGCAGCTGTTACTGCACAGAGCCGTTGTTAACTGAGAAGATGCGCCAATAAACGCTGAAAATGAACGTGGATTTGCGCATCTTCTCAGTTAACAATGGCTCTGTGTAGTAACAGCTGCTCTATGTGAAATCACGCACCTGATGGAATTAACCGCTGATTAGAGAACCGGCTTTACTGACGAGATGCGCATAACGATCGGCCGATCGTGATCGGAGCACCCCTTGTTCTGTTATCGTTTTGTTGACATGTCGAGTGTTTTCGGTATTATATTTAGTTTTTTAGACTAATGCTAATTGCTATTATTGGGATATTGTTCAGCAGCTATTGTTTGCATACCTGTTGAAGAACTATCAAAAAAAAGTGTATATTATTTTAATGTTTAAAAACAGTAAATTGTTACATTATTTATACCACCAGAGAAAAAGTTTTGTGTGGGCGTTTTTTTTCTCCCCTTTTCTGATTTTTTTTTTTTTAATGTAGGATTTTTTTTTTCCCAGCCAAACGCTGCAAGCCGGAAATCTGGCACAGTGCCGGAGAACTTTAAGCCCTGCATTTTGTACCCCTCTGTCACTGTATTCATCATTTTTATTGTTTATAAACAAACCACATCCATCCCCCACACTTTTGAAAAGCTTGCTACGCCCCTGCAGATGATGGGGTAGTGACAGGCATGAGAGAGGTCCGGAGGGTGTTGACCAGTTTCTCCAGGACCTCAGTGGTTGCTGGAAAACGGGGATCCATGGAGGTGTTGGTTCCTGGTCCGGTCTTTTGTCACAAACTAGCCAGAGACATGGAGAATCCAGGAAAACAGTGGGGTTTATTGACAATGCAAAGTGAAGAAGTCTGAGGCAGGTGAGGATGAGAGGATATTGAGAGTTCTGGAGTTCTTACCTCTTGGTAATAGTTGATTTGGTTTGTTGCAGGAATCCTGGGGACGATCGGGTGTGGAGGAGACTTGGGATCACGGAGACATCGAGGAATACTGGAGGTAAGGAGGCAACAGGTAATTATTCAGGTATGTAGTCGGGTTTAGCTTAGGTTAGTGAACAGTAGACCAGAACAGTGTGATACTAATTGGAGTGTGGAGATATAGCTGGCTTGACTGCAGATGCGGGTGATTAAAATTACAGTTATTGGGATCTGGTGAGTGTTGAAGGAGGTGACTTGTTGACGTGAGTGACTGTGATGACCTGCATTTTTTAAATTTAATGTTTAATTTATGTTTGTATGAATCCATAATTTTTTTTTATGACAGTCACCAATTAAATTTGTATATTTAAAAAAATAATTGAAGTAGAAATATTATGTAATTGTAACTTTATTATTTAAAAAACTTCATTGTGTAGTTTTAACAGTTATATGCTATAGCTTACAAATCAGTCAATTTTAACCTTCAATATTATAGAAATGTAGTATAGTATACCAATATATAGTATACTACATGATATTTATAGCATTCCTTGAGAAAATTTGGCAAGTACTTTACCTGATATATATCCAAAATAATTGATATTGAGTCAAATCTAATCTAACTGCATATTGAATCAAATCAAATGGTGACATTGTCACGTCCCCGGGCTGATTTGTCTGTTTTCCTATAGTGTGTGTGGTTATTATCTTGTTATTGGTCACCATCACCTGCTCTGCATCATGATAATCACTCCTTCTCTATTTAGTCTCCTCATGTGTGCTGTCTGTTGTCAGATCTTCGTTTTCTCGTCCATGTCTCAGCTTTGTCCACATCTCCTGTTTAGCCTGCACAGAGATCGTGCCCGTTTTGTTTTCATTCACTAGTTTGTTTTTTCCCTCTTCCTCCTGCTTTCAGGCAGCGCTACTCTCCTCTTCTTCACCGCGCCACCAGTTCTCCGCCTCAACAGCACCCCCGCCTCCCTGTCAGCTTATCTGGGCATTGCATCAGTGGATTTCCTAGTGGAATTTGTCCAGGAGGCTCCTTGGATCTGCTCCAGACTGCCCTGTTTCTGGAAAGTTTTTGTTTGTTAACTTTTTATTTTTATTTTTTGTCCTTTGAAATTAAAGCCAATCTAATAAACTGACCTTTTTGAGCACCTGCAACTGAGTCCCAGTCTCGCCTTGACAGAAGGATCTGACCACCATGGACTCAGCAGGTGCAGATCCCCTCAGATCAGCTGTCACCCAGCAGGGCATTCTCTTGGGCCAGCATGCCCAGCTAACATCCACGTCCCGGGAGGTTGAGTTCCTTAATGCCAAGTTGTCGGAGGTGATTGCCCAGCTCCAGGAACTTCGCAGACAGACATCTGCCAGATCGGAGGACCCCACTAGCCTTTCCTCTACCCGTCATGACGCTGAGCCTCATGCCAACAACCCACCTCCCTATGATGGGAACCCTAACTCCTGCAGAGCCTTCTTGTCTCAGTGCTACCTAGTCTTCGCCCTCCAGCCCCGCCGGTATGACCAGGAAGAGACTAAGATGGCTTATGTTTTGACCCTCCTCACAGGCAGGGCCCGTGACTGGGGAACTTCAGTATGGGAGGCCCGGGCTCCCTTTTGTGCTTCTTTTGAGTCCTTTCAACAGGAGATGGTGAAATTATTTGATCATTCTGCTCGGGGTGATGAGGCACCCAGCTGGCACGGCTACGGCAAGGAGGCCGTTCAGTGACTGAGTTTGCCATTGAATTCAAGACCTTAGCAGCGGCCTGTGACTGGAATGAGGGGGCTTGCAGAGCTGTATTCCGTGCTGGTCTTGACGAGGAGATCCAAGACAAGATTGCCATCCAAGAGCTTCCACGCAGTTTTGATGAGCTGGTCGACTTGGCTCTCCGTGTTGAGAGCCGCCTTCGCCTTCGTCACCAACAATTGTCTGCTCGCACTTCTTGGCGGGTGGGAGAAATGACCAGCGAATCCACCCCGGTCCTGCCTCTGCCATCTCCTGCTGACCCTGAAACTATGCAGGTGGGACGTCTGCGTCTCACCCCCCAGCAGAAGCAAGAGAGACTCACCCGGGGCTTATGTCTCTACTGTGGGAGGGCCGGACACTTCGTCGGAAAATGCCCGCTAAAAGCCAGGGCCCATCAGTAACCAGGGGGATTCTGGTGGGCACATCTCCTCTTAATTTCCCCCACTCTTCCCGCATGCTACTTCCCGTGGGTGTCCAGTTCGGAGGTTCTACTCACTCCTATTCGGCCCTGGTGGATTCTGGGGCTGGTGGCAGTTTCATGGACACGGCACTGGCCAAGCAGTGGGGAATTCCTGCCATTCCCCTCTCTACTCCTATCTCTGTTCGGTCTCTTGATGATTCCCCTATCACCACCATCACTCACCTCACCCCTCCTGTAAGTCTTATCGTTTCTGGCAATCACCATGAGATAACCGAGCTGTACCTTCTTGACTCCCCGAGTGCTCCCGTGGTTCTGGGACACCCGTGGTTGGTGCAGCACGGCCCTCATGTGGATTGGGCCAGAAACTCATTTTTTGTCTTGGAAGCAGTCTTGTCTTGAGTCTTGTTTGGGTTCTGCCTCTTTTCCTGGTGCTGTGTTTCCTGTTGTGCAGGTGGATGATGCTGATCTGTCCGGGGTGCCGGAGGAGTACTGCGATCTGCGGCAGGTCTTCAGCAAGTCCCGGGCTGTGTCCCTGCCTCCTCACCGGCCTTATGATTGTGCCATCAACCTCCTCCCAGGCACTTCTCCGCCCAGGGGTCGGTTATATTCCCTGTCTTGTCCAGAAAGAGAGGCTATGGACAAATATATTTGTGAGTCCCTTGATGCCGGTCTCATCCGTCCCTCCTCGTCTCCTGCTGGCGCAGGATTTTTCTTTGTTAAGAAGAAGGATGGCTCCTTGCGCCCTTGTATTGATTACAGAGGTTTGAATGACATTACCATTAAGAATAGGTACCCCCTGCCCTTAATGTCGTCCGCCTTTGAACTCTTGCAGGGAGCCAAGGTCTTCAGTAAGTTGGACCTCCGTAATGCTTATCACCTGGTTCGGATTCAAGAGGGGGATGAGTGGAAGACAGCATTCATCACTCCTTCGGGACATTATGAGTACCGGGTGCTACCCTTTGGCCTGACAAATGCCCCAGCTGTCTTCCAGGCCCTGGTTAATGACGTGTTGCGAGACATGGTTAACAAGTTTGTCTTTGTGTACCTTGATGACATTCTTATTTTTTCTCCTTCACTTCAGGTACACACCCAACACGTGCGCCAGGTGCTACAATGGCTGCTGGAGAACCAGCTATATATTAAAGCGGAGAAGTGCGTTTTCCACTCCAAGTCAGTTCCCTTCCTGGGCTATATCATTTCGGTGGAGGGAATCAAAGCAGATCCCGCTAAGGTAAGGGCTGTAGCCGAGTGGCCACCTCCAGACTCACGCAAGGCACTGCAGCGGTTTCTGGGATTTGCCAACTTCTACAGGCGCTTCATCAGAAACTTTAATCAGGTTGCTGCACCCTTTGACTGCTCTTACCTCCACTAAGGTACCGCTTAGGTGGAATTTGAAGGCTCAGGAGGCCTTTAATGACCTAAAGTCCCGGTTCATTTCTGCTCCTGTTCTTTCGTTTCCAGACCCTGAACGTCAGTTTATTGTGGAGGTGGATGCTTCTGAGATTGGAGTAGGTGCGGTCCTTTCTCAGAGATCCCCCAGAGATGGGAAGGTACATCCCTCTGCCTACTACTCTCACCGCCTGAGCCCAGCAGAACGGAATTATGACGTAGGGAACTGGGAGCTGTTGGCGGTCAGACTGGCCTTGGGTGAGTGGCGTCACTGGTTGGAGGGGTCAGCGCAGCCCTTCTTGGTTTGGACGGACCATAAGAATTTGGAATACGTCCGTTCGGCCAAGAGGGTGAGTTCACGCCAGGCTCGATGGGCACTCTTCTTTGGCCGGTTCAACTTCTCTCTCTCGTATCGCCCAGGCTCCAAAAATGTAAAACCTGATGCCCTCTCCCGTCTTTACAGGGATACTAAGAGAACCGGTTCATCTACTGAAACCATTATAACTAAAGAAATTGTGGTGGGGTCCCTCTCCTGGGACGTGAAGAGGAGAGTGCTGGAAGCCATACGAGAGAGAGAGGTACCAAGGGGGTGCCCGGAGGGTAGGCTCTTTGTGCCAGCTGTGCTGCGCCCTGAAGTCCTCCGGTGGGGGCATTCATCCAAGTTAGTCTGTCATCCTGGGGTTCGGAGATCTCTTGCTGCCATCCGCCAGCGATTTTGGTGGCCATCCATGGCCCAGGACGTCAGGCAGTTTGTGTTTGCCTGCTCAATTTGAGCCCAGAACAAGAGTTCGAATCAGCCTCCTGTTGGTCTGCTACACCCATTACCCATCCCCTCTCGCCCCTGGTCACACATAGCCCTTGACTTTGTCACTGGTCTTCCACCATCGAGGGGTAACACCGTAGTATTGACGGTGGTTGATCGCTTTTTTTCCAAAGAAGCCCATTTCATCCCCTTTCCCAAACTGCCTTCAGCTAAGGAGACCGCTCAAGTGGTGTTGACCACATCTTCCGGATTCATGGCCTTCTGGTGGACGTGGTTTCTGATAGGGGGCCACAGTTTGTCTCCCGGTTCTGGAAGGAGTTCTGTTGACAGATCGGGGCCTCTACGAGTCTGTCGTCAGGTTTTCACCCTCAGACCAAAGGGCAGTCCGAGCGGGCAAACCAGGTTCTGGAACAAGCTCTCCGCTGCCTGACGTCCCATAATCCGAGTTCCTGGAGCCAACAGTTATCCTGGATTGAATATGCCCATAACTCCTTGCCAGTGGCGGCCACAGGTATGTCTCCATTCCAGTGCTCCATTGGTTTTCAACCTCCTATGTTCCCCTCACAGGAGCCCAATGCTGCTGTTCCGTCTGCCTTAGCCTTCGTCCACAGGTGTCGCCGCACCTGGAGGAGGGCTGAGGAAACCTTGGCTCGGGTTTCCAGACGAACCAAAGCAGCGGCTGACCGTCACCGTATTCCTGCTCCCCGCTACGTATGTGGTCAGAGAGTATGGCTGTCAACCAAGGACCTTCCTCTCCGGGTGGCTTCTCGCAAGTTAGCCCCCAGGTTCATGGGGCCATATCAGATCACCAAGGTATTGATTCCGGTGGCGGTAAAGCTCAAGTTACCTCCCATACTTGGTCGGGTACACCCAGTCTTTCATGTTTCTCGGGTCAAGCCTGTGTTTCATTCTCGGCTTAACCCATGTGCTACTAACCCTCCCCCCCCTCCCCGTCTAGTGGATGGTTCCCCAGCCTTCACTGTCAGGAGGTTGCTGGATGTCAGACGTCGAGGTCGGGGATTTCAGTATCTGGTGGACTGGGAGGGATATGGTCCGGATGAGAGGAGGTGGGTCCCGGCTCGGGATATTCTGGATCGGTCGCTGATTGAGGACTTCAACCGGCAGCGTGGTGGTTCCTTCCCTGGAGCGCCAGGGGGCGCTCCTGTGGAGGGGGGTAATGTCATGTCCCCGGGCTGATCTGTCTGTTTTCCTATAGTGTGTGTGGTTGTTTACACTTACCATGTGCTTCTATGTCACCTTGGTGCCCGTCTCCGCCCTCTTGTTTCATTATTATCTTGTTATTGGTCACCATCACCTGCTCTGGATCATGATAATCACTCCTTCTCTATTTAGTCTCCTCATGTGTGCTGTCTGTTGTCAGATCTTCGTGTTCTCGTCCATGTCTCAGCTTTGTCCACATCTCCTGTTTAGCCTGCACAGAGATCGTGCCCGTTTTGTTTTCATTCTCTAGTTTGTTTTTTCCCTCTTCCTCCTGCTTTCAGGCAGCGCTACTCTCCAGCCTTCCGTGCTAGCGATCATTGCATCAGTGGATTTCCTAGTGGAATTCGTCCAGGAGGCTCTTTGGATCTGCTCCAGACTGCCCTGTTCCTGGATAGTTTTTGTTTGTTAACTTTTTATTTTTATTTTTTGTCCTTTGAAATTAAAGCCAATCTAATAAACTGACCTTTTTGAGCACCTGCAACTGAGTCCCAGTCTCGCCTTGACAGACATTTGTGTAAGAACCCAGCCCTATTAGATATGTTTAACATGTCAGAGTAAAAACTGTAGCAAAATTATTTAAATGCTGTTTTTACTAAATGCATTTAGACTTAGGGGTAGGTCACTTTGGATTTCATTTTCATTGTTACACTGTGTGATATTTGTAGCAAAATGCAGTGAAAATTTCAGAATGCATTCTGAGCCAAAGGTGCAGCAAAAGGGTAGCATAATGCTGATTTTAATGTCTTTAATTTTTCTTATATGTTGTTGCATATAAGTTCTGGAAAAGGTGGCCATCTTGGTTTGTATTGCCCATGCTGCAGCCATCTAGATGGCACATACCTTCCCTCCTCTCACGATGCCACACCAGGTATGTGTTGCCACATTCTGGGGTTATAAAAAAGCGAAAAAGTTAAACTTCCAAAATGAAACAGCAATATCTTTGCAGGTAAAAGTTATTAGAACCATATCTATAGACAAGCTGGCCATCACACTGCTCTGACCTTATCAGCCCATTTGTATCCTATTATTTGATTCGCTCTTGACGCTTTTGACTGAACAGCTAGTCTTGAGTATATTTTCTTTGGAAAATATTATTTTTGTCAGAAATAGTGAATCTCTTTAAAAACTGTCGGTTGTTGTCAAGCCAATGGACTGTCCTTGTATTCTTGTGATGTGTTTTACACCCAATGTGCTCCCCATGACCCAGTTTCTCCCATGTCTAATCAATGCCCATATTTGGTTCTTCCTGTTCCTGTTCCCATTGAGTTCTATTTGAGTCAGCTGTGTCTTCTTTATTTTCTTGTTTATTTGTTTATTTCCTTTGTCTAGTGTCCAGTGCTAAACATCAATAAAGACTGTTATTATGTTGATTCTACTACATGCTCCTCGTTCCTCGCTCCAACACAGTAGCAACCATGACAGTTAAATACACTATATTGCATTTTTATATTTCATTAAAGTTTTACCCACCAACTGGTGACTGACGAGTGTTAATTTTAGGCCCTGTTGGTAGCAATAGCCACCAAAACATTGCATGGGTCAAAATTATTGACTTTTCTTTTATGCCAAATATCATTATGATCTTAAGTAAAGATCATGCTGCATGAAGATATTTTGTAAATTTCCTACAATAAATATCAAAACCTAATTTTTGATTAGTAAAATGCATGGCTAAGAACTTCATTTGAACAACTTTAAAAGCTATTTTCTCAATATTTAGATTTTGTTTTCACCCTCAGATTCCAGATTTTCAAATAGTTGTATCTTGGCCAAACATAAAAAAAACTATGATATTTGTTTGTTTTATTACCTGCGGTAATTGAGTGAAACATCACGCCATCATTGTGTATGAAACAGTGGCACCTTGAGGAAAAAACATTTCAAATATAGTTACACAGGAAAATATACTTACATATGTACATACCTTGGCAATCTTTTATATTTTACTATTTTCTTGTTATATTGTTTATAATGAATAGATTGAGGAATACTACATAAGTTAATGTCTAACTTAAAAAAATTAAGGAGGGAAAGGATAAGAATGATGTCCTGGTTCGCATAAGACCAGAGGTATGCATTTAAGGGTTAACATGCTACACCTGTTGGGGGAGTTGAAATGCTTGTATATATTAAATATTTGTGTGTACGTTTTCTAGGCACAGGAATTCCGACAGAAATTCCACATATTCTACTGTTCTCACCACCCAACCAGGACAACAAGATCTCTGATGATCAAAGTGTGCCTGACTGTAATAATGAGTTCAATACTCAGATCAACCACATTACAGAGAAAGGTTCAACATAAGAAGACAACAATGAAAATGTTCAAATGTAGTATATGCGCTGCCTTGGGGACATTTATACTCAGATGAAAAAATAAAATAGCCTCAAAATAAAACAAAATAATTGTCTTATTTTGCTTGCTGTCACTTTAAACTATTTTTCTCCTTATTAAAAATGTACATTTAGAATGCTTGTTTTCCAATATAATTCTGAAATTATTTGTTGGGCTATATTTGAATTCTTACTTATTGCTATTTAAATCTTCTGCTGTGAAAAAAAAGTTGTACTGCAAGAGTAATATGAAAAGAATAGTTCACAAAAGTTGATGAAATAGTAAACAAAATGAAAATTCTGAAATGTACGCACTCTCAAGTCCCTTCAAACCCATATGACCTTTTTATCACATCTTGGTGAAGGTTAGAGAATGGTTAGAGGGTTGGACTTGTAACCCAAAAATTGCGGGTTCGAGTCTCATGCAGCGGCAGGGATTGTTGATGGGGGAGTGAATGTACAGCACTCTCTCCACCCTCAATACCCAAGGCACCGAACCCCCGACTGCTCCCCAGGTGCCACGGCAAAAAATGGCTGCCCACTGCTCCGGTTGTGTGTTCATGGTGTGTGTTCACTGCTGTGTGTGTGCACTTAGGATGGGATAAATTCAGAGCTCTAATTCCGAATATGGGTCACCATACTTGGCCACATGTCACTTCACATCAGTGATATAGGGATGAGTATGGCAGGCTGATTAAACATTTCTATTTTAATGTTACTAGTATGTATTTTTAGTTACTAGTATCTATTCCATTAGGTACTAGTACTTATTGTTTAGACCCTACTATCTTTTATAAAGAGTTCTTATTTTATATTTACTAGGAGGATTCATTGCACAATAGAGCCGAGTGCCAGAGTCTAACAAATGTCTCATCTTAAAGCGCAATAGCTAATTAGAAAGTGAAATTATATAATATATATATATATATATAATTTTTATTTATGTTTAATTTGTGGAAAGGAGTTCAGTAAGGAGGTCACACTGCTTCAGTCAGAAGCTCATAATTCATGTACAATTCTAAGGTCTGGAGAGACTCATGTGAAATCAAGAGAGAAGCAAATCAGTTCAGTTTGTTGAAGAACCTTTTACAGTGCTTGGATATCATTGTCTTTTACTGCATATGATGATTCATGCTGAAATGACTTTCACAAGATGATGAGTTAAAACATTTCAAAATAGATCTACAGACACTTTTTTCAGTCATGCATTTTGTTATTGAGGATTTTCTAAAAATACTGCATAAAAATTTCATCACATTCTTATTTTGAAATCTTGTGTTGTGTCTCTTGTCTCGTGGTGAGTGTATCATAACTTATACAACTCTGATTGGCCATTGCATTCAAGAAGTCTACAGATATGACTGTGATTGACTAGCTACATTGCTCAACGCTATAGAAACACATTGAAAATAAAAACTTTTGATGCTCTCCAGAGTGTAAACACAAATACATGGCTGGATCATTTTTCAGAACTGTTTTGCCAATATACTAATATTACAGCTTCAGCTGAGGGTGCTTTCGCTTTTGTTTGAGCTAGCACTCCCGTAGATCTGGGCCTGTATGGGGGGGGGGGGGGGGGGGGGGGTTTGTAAATTAACACTTGTTTTATGTGAGGCTGTCTGTAAGTTACAGTTTAACAGATGTTGCCAGCTAGCTAACTGTAACCTTAGCAGTGTCTTATAAATTGCACATAAATTATGGGATGATGATATCTAATTAACAAATAGCGTAACATAAGGCACATATCTTTTCTTTGTAAAACATGAAAACACAAATATATAGAAAAAGGAAGAATCTCTACTCATGAAGAGATTTAAATATATAGCCTATAACTTGAAAACCAACTTGTTGCAGAGTCTTTAAATAACAGAAAGTGAGAGCTGTGAGTTGTTTATAGTCGAGAGTTTGCAGTATTTTCTCAGCTTACAGTGAGCTCCTGAGAGTTTTTCTGTGAATCAAGTCTCAGTTCCAGTCATATATCTCCATTAATGTTTTAGCATTATAAAGGTATTTGGTTTTTGCCACAAAGCGAAAATAATTTGGTATTTTGTAACTGTAAATGTGGTCAGCCTGATGAGTTAATTTTTTACAGTGTATGAAAAGGCAAACATGATCGATATCAGATGACTGTGTACAGTATCTGCATGAGTGTAACAGTGAAAATGTGGCTTATCCTTATATATAATTATATTGCACTAGGTAACAATTAATGAGTTATGGTTGTTAAATGTTCGTGACCGATATGTATTTTGTGTTGTTTAGTGATAAAGTGTACTCTGAAGGTGTTTTGGACTCATTTGTTGCTTTTGTAAAGTCCAATGTCATCCACTCTACGAACCCTGATGGCAGGAAACCAGTTAACGTCCTTTATTTTCATCAGCTCTGTGTTGGTACAAACTCACTCAGGTTGGTCAATCTTTGTCATCATTATGAATAAGGATGAATATATTATAATGTGTATTATATTACGGAAAAATGCATATACTTAAAAGTTCTTAATTCCATCTAAAACATGTTTTTAAAAAGTGATTTTCAAAATGGTGTTCTCTGAGCACACACACACACACATATATATAATTTACTTTTGCTAAACATCTGAACTCAATAGACTAGAGTGCACACTATTTGGAATCTGTTGCAGACATTTTTTTCTGAAGAAACCTTTAGTTTATAAACTAATTCCAGCGAAAGAAACAAATCTCAGCATGTATTTCAAATCTGAGAATAATTAAATTATTTTAAGATGATGCTGTCATTTTATTTATTTATTTATTATTATTATTATGAGACTTGAAAATTAGGAACATCTAGTAGCCTATTTTTCTAAAGGTGCTGTAAGGGCAGAATTTCCAAACAAAACTTTTGCCTACAGCACAAATGTAAATTTGAAAATAAAACAATTTCATTTTTTAAATATTGAAGTAATACTTAGTTAATTTATTTTGATTGAGTATAAAATAGTAGGCCTATAGATAAAAATAAATGTTTTGAGTTGCAAATAACAAATCATAATCGTTCCGTATAGGCTATTTTTTTTTTTTTAATTATGACCTATAGCTTTTTCAATAATTAAACCACACTTCGCATATAGCCTAGTGCTTATCACAATTTTACATGGTTGCAAAGCAGCTTTACATACAGAAGGTAATTACAAAAGTAAAGACGTAAACAATATAGCTAATTAGTTTGAAATGGTAAAAGACATTCACGTAGCCTATTTGATCAGGGATTATTTTAGTATAGTCCACCAATACACCAGTACCAACACGTGCACTGAGACAACGCCAATATTGCACTTTGAAATGTGACTGAAGCCCTTTGGCCTGTGAAAATATTATGAATTACTAAACAAATTATAAAAAAATATTATGACGAGTCCTTTAAATTACACAAACATCAGAGACGTTAACTGCATTAAAAGTAATAATGTAAAATGTATTTAAATCATTTCGATTCATGCGTCACATTTAAATCTGCAGCGTATTTCGACCGCTAAATCATTTGATTGCGTTTTACATGAGAAAAACTTGCAGTGCATTGAGAGTTGAAGCGCGCAGAGAAATGTTGATCTACATTCACTGAAACACTGAAGCAGTTCTGCACGTTCACATTCTTCCACCAACGAACGGAACTGTGCCGCTTACTGCGCCTATATTCAAGACTACTCAGTCTTTAAATCCATTAACTTGTGCCTTCATCGGTGGAAACTGTCTGTTTACTTCTAGTAGTACTGAGAAGTACCATATAAAAAGAACACTAATGGTATATTTACACCTAGTAGAAAGTCAATGCAATGACGTGAATAGAGTCGAAATCACACCAAGTGATGTGACTGACACGCAATGCGCGCAGTGTTGAGAACTTTTTGGTTGAGAACTTTATGGTTGAGAAACACCCGGCTGCAGCCTGCAGATGCCTACTCTGATTGGTTCGATCGTCTTTCACAGGCATTCATGATAGGAAATGTGTTCAGTTGGTGTAGGGTGGAGTATGTTGTTAAAAAAAGCTAAAAACGCTGTGCAGTTTTACAAAGCCTTCATTATAATGCACAGAAAAAGAAAGAAAAAAAAGTTGGCCTGTAACCCTCCTGTCCCTGAAATTACTGATTTGCTAAATTAAGCTGATCTTTAGAAGAAGAAGAAGAAAAATCAGAATGAGCTTTTATTGCCAGGTATGTTTACACATACGAGGAATTTGTTTTCGTGACAGAACCTTCGCAGTACAACAGCATGACAGCGACAGAACATAAAACACATAATAAAAGAATATAAAAATACAAAAAATACAAATAAGTAGACAAGGAATGACAATATACAAATTGACAATTGTAGGCAGGTATATTACAAAAATGCAGTTATGTATGTACATGTATATTATGTGCAAAATTTAAGTGTATACTAAGTATGTGTGTTAGATAAATTAAGTGTATGTGTATATAAATATAAAGTGTAGTGTGTTCAGTGTGTATCAGCTGTTCATAAGATGGATTGCCTGAGGGAAGAAACTGTTCCTGTGTCTGGTCGTTCTGGTGCTCAGTGCTCTGTAGCGTCGACCAGATGGCAACAGTTCAAAGAGGGAGTGTGCTGGATCTGAGGAGTCCAGAGTGATTTTAACAGCCCTTTTGCTCACTCTGGATGAGTACAGTTCTTGAATAGATGGGAGAGTTGAACCGATGATTCGATCAGCAGTCCGGACTACCCTCTGTAGTCTTCTGAGGTCCGATTTAGAAGCTGAGCTGAACCAGACAGTTACTGAAGTGCAGAGGATGGATTCGATGATGGTGGAGTAGAACTGTTTCAGCAGCTCCTGTGGCAGGTTAAACTTCCTCAGCTGGCGAAGGAAGTACAACCTCTGCTGGGCCTTTTTCACAATAGAGTCAATGTGAATGTCCCAGTTCAGGTCCTGAGAGATAGTGGTGCCCAGGAACCTGAATGACTCCACCGCAGTCACAGTGCTGTTCATGATGGTGAGTGCGGGGAGTGCAGGGGGGTTTCTCCTGAAGTCCACAGTCATCTCCACTGTTTTGAGCGTGTTAAGCTCCAGGTTGTTGAGAGTGCACCAGACAGCCAGCTCTTTAACCTCCTGTCTGTAAGCAGACTCGTCACTGTCCTGAATGAGGCCGATGAGTGTGGTGTCATCTGCAAACTTCAGGAGCTTGAAAGAGGGGTCCTTAGATGTGCAGTCATTAGTGTACAGGGAGAAGAGCAGTGGGGAGAGAACACAGCCCTGGGGAGCTCCGGTGCTGATTGTACGGGTGCTGGATGTGTATTTTCCCAGCCTCACTAGCTGCTGCCTGTCTGTCAGGAAGCTGTTGATCCACTGACAGACGGAGGTGGGCACGGAGAGCTCAGTTAGTTTGAGCAGGAGGAGGTTTAGCATGATCGTATTAAAAGCCGAGCTGAAGTCCACACACAGGATCCTCACATAGGTCCCCGGTCTGTCTAGGTGTTGCAGAACATAATGCAGTCCAATGTTTACTGCATCGTCCACAGACCTGTTTGCTCTGTAGGCAAACTGAAGAGGATCTAGCAAGGGTCCAGTGATGTCCTTCAGGTGGGCCAGCACCAGTTTTTCAAATGACTTCATGACTACAGACGTTAGAGCCACAGGCCTGTAGTCATTTAGTCCTGTAATTTTGGATTTCTTTGGGATGGGGATGATGGTGGAGAGTTTGAAGCATGAAGGGACTGCGCACAGCTCCAGCGATCTGTTGAAGATCTTTGTGAAGATGGGGGCCAGCTGGTCAGCACAGGATTTCAGACAGGCTGGTGTAACACAATCTGGGCCTGGTGCTTTTATCCTTTTCTGCTTCCGGAAGACCTGGCGCACCGCTGATCTGTATTGCAGGTGTGGGGGAGAAGGGGGATGCAGGAGGTGTGAATGGTGAGAGTGCTTGATTGGAGAGGTGTTCAGGATGGGTTGCAGGAGCTGTTAATGGTGTGAACGGTTGTTTGGAGAGGCATTCAGGGTTGGTTGCAGGAGTTGTTATTGGTGTGAACGGTTGTGTGGAGAGGTGTTCAGGGCAGGTGATGGGTGTTCTTTCAAACCTGCAGTAAAACTCGTTCAGATCGTCTGCCAGTCGTTGATTTTCCACAGTGCTGGGGGGTGGTGTCTTGTAATTGGTGATCTTCTTTAGACTTTTCCACACTGATGCTGAGTCGTTCGAAGTGAACTGAGTCCTTATTTTTTCAGAATAATTCCTCTTTGCCACTCTGATCTCCTTTTCCAGTGTGTATTTAGCCTGTTTATACAAGACATTGTCCCCCTTCCTGTAAGCATCTTCTTTGGCCTGACGGAGCTGTCTGAGTTTTGCAGTGAACCACGGTTTGTCATTGTTGTAATTTAGTTGAGTCTTGGTAGGAATACACATATCCTCACAGAAACTGATATATGATGTTACGGTCTCTGTGAGTTCGTCCAGATCGGTGGCAGCAGCTTCAAAAACACTCCAATCAGTGAGGTCAAAACAAGATTGTAAATCCTGCTCTGCTTCATTAGTCCATCTTTTTACAGTCCTTAATACAGGTTTAGCTGATTTTAGTTTCTGCCTGTAGGTCGGTATAAGATGAACCAGAAGGTGATCAGAACGTCCCAAAGCTGCTCGTGGAACAGAGTGATATGCATCCTTTATTGTGGTGTAACAGTGATCCAATATATTACTGTCTCTGGTGGGACATGTAACATGCTGTCTGTATTTTGGCAGTTCATTGGAGAGATTGACTTTATTAAAGTCCCCGAGAATGATTAAAACAGAGTCCGGGTGTTGTTGTTCTATCTCTGTGATGTGCTCAGCGAGTTTCTGTAAAACCAGACTTACTTGCGCTTGCGGAGGGATGTAAACACTAACCAGAATGAGCGAGTGAAACTCCCGCGGCGAATAGAACGGCTTGCAGTTGACAAACTGCATTTCTAGATCAGGACAGCACATCTTCTTTAACACAATTACATCTGTACACCACCGTTCATTGATGTAAAAGCATGTCCCGCCGCCGTGCGATTTCCCCGTTGATTCTGCGTCGCGATCCGCTCTAAACAGCTGAAAGCCCGGCAGATGGAGCTCGCTGTCCGGTATGGCGTCATTCAGCCAGGTTTCCGTGAAACACAGAGCAGCAGAGTGTGTGAAATCCTTATTTGTCCGAGAAAGCAGAAGGAGTTCGTCCGTTTTGTTGGGTAGAGAGCGTAGATTTGCCAGATGGATGCTAGGCAACGGCGTTCGAAATCCGCGCTTCCTGAGTCTGACGAGCGTGCCAGCTCGCTTTCCCCGCCTGCGCGTCCTGAAGCGTTTGATCAGCGCCGCTGCTCCTCCGATAACAATATTCAGTAAAACGTATGAATAATTGAAATCCGGAAAAAACATCTTGTGGTGCGTTCTGCCGAATGTTCAGCAGTTCATCCCTGGTGAAACTGATTGCAGGAATATAACTAAAGACAGGACAAACTAACAAAAAGACAAAAACATATGCAGAGCACGTCACGGAGGCAGCCATCCTGTACCGGCGCCAAGTCAATAATGCTAACAGATGAACAACCCACTACATTTAATTAATTAATTGGGTTGATTATCCACAGTGGGAGGATCAGGTCTTCAGATAGAATAATTAATTATGAATTAAATTATTGTTGAAAATTATATTATTTCATAGCATCAAGCCCCGTTCACACCAATAAAGATAACTATAAAGACAACGATATTAACTTCCACACCAGTGAACGATATCGTCTGTTTATTCTAAGCACATGCTCGTCTGCCGCTTTAAATTATTGAGCTCGTTACAGCAGGATGCATTCTAATTGGCTGTCAGTTTTTTATTGTTGAGAAAAATCGTTTTGAAAGTTATTCCAACGATAAATTTTACATCTTACATCAGAAATACATCTTTATCGTTATCTTTACAGTTATCGTCCTTGGTGTGAACGGGGCTTCAGAGAATTAGAAAGGAAATTAAAAGCATGTATCATTTTACTGTTACATATAATTATCTATCATGTAGTTGATAAATGACACTGCAATAGGCTAATGTGTCTACTGTGTGCCATTTTAATTTTTATGAAACTTTTATTTTCTTTACTACATTGCAAAGCATAGACTTTTTCCTCCCCTTTATTTCTATGGAAGCATATGGGTAGCAATATTCAATTTGGGATGCAATATGCAAAATGACAATGCAATATGTAAAATGACAATGCATTTCTGTATTTACATTTACATTTTCCAATACATTTGTGCAACGTTTGGTGCAAAATGAAAATGAAAATTAAATTACATAATTTTCATTTGCCATTTCATACACCAGTTTTAATATGTAAATGGAATACTAATTTTAACGCTTTATAAGTTGCAAAATTAAAATGAAAATGTATTACAGAAATGATTAGATATGTATAACATGTTCAAGCAAAAACTGTGGCAAAATTATCATTTAAATGCTATTTTTCTTAAATGCATTAACACTCACATTCAAGACACTTACGATTGCATTTTCATTCAATGTCCCGCAATGAATGTAGCAAAATTCAATGTGCACATTTCCCTTTCATAGGTCACTTCGATGCTGCGGTGACGTCACCTGGTATGGGAACACCCCTCGGTGTGACGAATGTTTGAAGCACTATACTATCCCGCCAATCCTTTTGGCCAAATAGCGCTTGGCACCGCCCTACGCATGCGTACGCATCATATATCCTGGGTGCCGCGCGTCATTTCGGTCAGATTTCATTCCTTCAGGGAAGCAAATCACCTGTGCCCTAGGATTCATCTCGCGTTCTCCAATGGTTTCTACAAGCAGTGTTAACTCCTCTTCGCGGACGCGATGAGTCAATGAAAGGTAAGAGCCGTATAATGGGTTTATCACGAGGAGGCACTCATGAGAGGTTCGTTAGCAGCCTCTCTACATGTTCTCTCCGTGATAGCCTACGGCTACAGTAAAAGAAAAAAAAAAAAAGAATCCGCGCTCTGGAGTGTATTTCTATAAGTCGCCTAGCGTCTAACCCCCACCGTTTCGCTTCTGCAGTCGCCGAGGCCCCGCACGAGGTGTTGGTTAGGGGCGATATGTGCGGCTTGACTATGAATACAGTGATGCACTGGAGTTTCCACTTGCTCGCTCTCCCCCACTCGAGCGTGTTAATCAGCAGATTTGCATTTTCAAACTATGTTTGTCCAACTGTGGCTTCGAACTCAGAGTAGGCTCTGGCCGGCACATGCGGTTCTCTCCCTCCGAGCGGACAGGAGAAACGCGCCTCCCCTTCCTCAGTGAGCTATTTATGTGGCTACCCGCGTGGTGGATAAACTACACCCACAAGCCACCCCCCCCCGAACTCGGCTGCGGCCTAAAGTCTTGTCGAAGGCGTATCGAGTCGTGTCTAATTTTGGCAAATTTACTTCTCTTTATGGTGGTTCTTAACGAGAAAGCCTCTCGTCCTCAACCCCCACTCTCTAACATTGACTGTCTCACAGCAAAGGCACCTCGAGCGTCATTGAACTGAGCTATCATTTGAGCGCCCCCTCAGACACTCTGCACAATCCAGCCTTCAGTGTTTGAGGGATGGCACAAGAGGCTGGCAAAGACGGCCAGTTTATGACGGCTCACACTGCTGCCGCGTTCTCACTAGCGGCGTGGCCCGATATTTATCTTGTTGGATTAAATCCTGCCGTGGATACGCTTCAGGATTATACACAACGAAACGCAGCGAGTTTGACACATGCGCTTTCCATTCCTGTTTGCCAGGGACTGTGTCCTCCACTAGAGAGTGCTGTTGGACTGCTAATGCACATCCAACCCTCTCACTGCAGTCCCCACGCTCTAACATTGACTGTCTCGCAGCAAAGGCACCTCGAGCATCATTGGATTGAGCTATCATTTGAGCGCCCCCTCAGACACTCTGCACAATCCAGCCTTCAGAGTTTGAGGGACGACACAAGAGGCTGACAAAGACGGCCAGCTTATACGGCTCACACAGCTGCCGCATTCTCGCTAGCGGCGTGGCCCGATGTTTATCTTGTTGGATTAAATCCTGCCGTGGATACACTTCAGGATTATACACAACGAAACGCAGCGACTTTGACGCATGCGCTTCCTTCCTGTTTGCCAGGGACTGTGCCCTCCACTAGAGAGTGCTGTTGGACTGCTAATGCACATCCAACCCTCTCACTGCAGTCCCCACGCTCTAACATTGACTGTCTCGCAGCAAACAGCGCTTTGAGCAGCATTGGATCGAGCTGTAACGCCAAACGTTCCCTCAGACACTCTGCGCAATCCAGCTTTCAGAATTCGAGGGGCGATTCAAGGGTCCTGCACAGACGACCCGTTTATGACGGCTCGCACAGCCGCCGCTTTTTCGCTAGCGGCAGAGCCCGATTTTCAATCTGTTGGCCTAATTCCTGCCGTGGACACGTTTCAGGATTATACACAATGAGACGCAACGGCTCTTACGCATACACTTCCCCTGTGCACAAACGCCATGAGCTTTTCGTGCCTGGACATTTTAACGTGTATGACAGCGTTGCAGGAAGCGGAAATTTTGAGACCGCTAGTATTGTTTCGGACCGCGTGGGAATGCTTGCCCGACATTTCTCAATGGGTGTTATGCACAATTTGTCACGGATACACCATTCAGTTTCGAAGAGGCCCGCCTCCTTTCCGCGGAATTCTTTCCATGGTGGTGACCCATTCTGGATTTACGCCGTCGGAATCTTGCACTCAGGCCGAGCAGATTCAAGATGTTGACGGTAAAGTCTATTTTGTCTCAGATTCAACCAAACGACTGGTTTGTCACGATCAATCTGAAGGATGCATACTTTCATATTCAGATCATCAAGAGACACAGGAAGTTCCTCAGATTCGCTTTAGAGGGCAAAAGCGTATCAATCCCGCGTTCTTCCCTTTGGCTTAGCTCTGGCTCCCCGTACTTTCTCAAAATGCATGGACGCAGCTCTGGCCCTGTTGTGGCTCCAGGGCGTTCGTGTTTTGAACTACTTAGATGATTGGCTGGTGTTAGCGCAATCGCAGACTCAAGCACACTCTCATCGGGATCTTGTGCTGAATCATTTAAACAGCCTGGGCTTACGCACGAATTTCCAGAAAAGTGTTTTAATCCCCTCTCAACGGATAACCTTTCTGGGAATAGACTTGGACTCTCACTCGATGACAGCAAAGCTTCTCTCCCGCGCGCACAGTCGATTGTGTCATGCGTGCGGTGCTTCAAAGTGGGTCGCACAGTGACAGCGCGATTGTGCCTCAGACTTTTAGGTCTAATGGCAGAGCATTCCCCGTAATTCGTCTGGGATTACTTCACATGCGCCCTTTTCAGTGGTGGACGAAAAGATGAAATATTTCACCCCGCTGTCTTCTGCATCGGACGATTTCGGTGACACGGAGGTGTGTGATGTCGTTAAAACTATGGATGTCAACCGAATTTCTCCTAACCGGGGTTCGGCTGGGGATTTGTGCTTTCCAAGAGACCGTCACGGAACTTTTGGTCTCAGAACAAATTTCTGTCGATCCGAGCTGTTCATGTCCCCGGACGTTTGAACTTCGGAGCAGATTTGTAATCCAGACAGACTCTGGAGCAAGGGGAATGGAGATTACAGCCCCAAACGGTGAATCTCTTATGGCAAATTTTCGGAGAAGGGAGAGTGGATTTATTCGCGTCGAACATGACTACGCATTGCCCGCTATGGTTCTCCCTATGCCCCCCATCACCCTTGGGCTTAGATGCGTTAGCTCACAGTTGGCCCAGGACCAGTTTGTATGCTTTTCCCCCAATTCGTTTGATCTCAGCGGTATTATCCAGAATACGGCTGGACAGAGTGGAACAGCTGCTGCTGGTGGCTCCGCGGTGGCACACACAGCCGTGGTTTGCGGACCTGATCAGTCTGTTAGCGGGCTCTCCATGGGAGATTCCCCTCAGACAAGATTTATTATCACAAGCACAGGGACTGATTTTGGCACCCGAGGCCAGATCTATGGAAACTGTGGGCATGGCCTCTGAGCGGAGTGAGTTAGTATGTTCCGGTCTTTCAGTTAAAACTACCGAGAGTATACTGAATTCTAGAGCAGCTTCTACGAGACGCTTATATGCTTTCAAGTGGAGACTGTTTACAACCTGGTGTGAAATTCGTAATATGGATCCAGTTTACTACCCAGTGGCTTCAGTACTGGAGTTCCTTCAGGACCATTTTTCAGATGGAGTGACACCAGCCACTTTAAAGGTTTACGTGGCAGCCATTTCAGCTTACCACAAATATATAGATGGTGCCTCAGTGGGCCGTCATCCACTGGTATTTTGTTTCATACAGGGTGCGCGACGGCTGAGGCCTTTCCGCCCCGTGCGAGTTCCTTCATGGGATTTATCCATTGTGTTGCAGGGTTTATCAGGGCATCCGTTTGAGCCCTTGGAAACTGTACCGGATAAAATCCTGACTCTGAAGACACTTCTTCTCATGGCTTTGTCCTCCCTCAAGAGAGTTGGGGATTTACAGGCTCTCTCTGTCTCACCCTCGTGCATGGAATTTGCACCGGGGTCTGTGAAGGTGTTGTTGCGACCGAGGCCTAATTATGTCCCTAAGGTCGCATCTAATCCCTTTCCCTTTCAGCAAGTGGTCCTGGAGGCTTCATCCCCTGCTGAGGCGGGGTCTGGAGATCTAAGTCTTTGCCCTGTGAGAGCTTTAAAGACTTATGTGGATCGTACAGCCCCATGGCGTGAGTCTGACCAGCTGTTTGTCTGTTTTGGACATAAGAATAAAGGCCATGCGGTTACAAAACAGCGCATGTCCCATTGGCTGGTGGAGGCAATATCTTTAGCCTATGAGGCGCGTGGACTCGCTTCGCCCTTAGGAGTTAAAGCTCATTCCACAAGAGCAGTGGCTTCTTCTCGAGCTTTTCTCAGTGGATCTTCTTTGGATGATATCTGTGCTGCGGCAGGTTGGTCCTCACCGAGCACTTTTATCAAGTCTTACAGTCTGGATGTGAGGATGGCCCCTGGCTCCCGGGTTCTCTCCGCTTGAGCAGATGCTTCCTTGGATCCCAGCTATCAGGTACGTCAGGCGTTATGGTATAGCGTTCCCATAGCAGGTGACGTCACCACAGCATCGAAGTGACCTATGAAAGGGAACATCTCGGTTACGTATGTAACCATGGTTCCCTGAATAGGGAACGAGATGCTGCGGTCCTGGCCGTGCCATACCTTGATAGCATTCTTCTTCAGTTCATGAAATCTGAGCGAAATGGCACGCGGCACCCAGGTATACGATGCGTACGCATGCATAGGGCGGTGCTATGCGCTATTTGGCCAATAGGATTGGCGGGATGGTATAGGGCTTCAGACATTTGTCACACCGAGGGGTGTTCCCATAGCAGGTGACGTCATCGCAGCATCTCGTTCCCTATTCAGGGAACCATGGTTACATACATAACCAAGATGTGAAAATGCATTCCGAGCCGATCACGTGTCCGCCCCCTCCCGCCATGTCAATCACTGCGTGAACAAGGCAGGACACTCAGAGACTCAAATCTCAATTAGAACATTCAAGTGAGAGAACATGGACAAGACAGTTGGCCGTGTACGTTTTGATCATTTCGGTTTATGGCTTCAATATTTCATTCGCACTTGTGGGCGGAGCTGAAACGCTGCTTTCATCTGATTGGTCGAATCGCTCCACCTTCAACTCTGTCTTTTCATTCTTTCAGGCAGAATAAGAGTCAGTGCCAGTTAGGCACTGTAATGTCTAACCACCGCTCACTGTAAATTAGAATAATATTTGAATCAGATGTAGCTGGGCACATAATTCGTGCTGCTGAAACCTGCAAATTATTTCTAGGTTGTAGTATTGTATGAATATTGTCCCACTGATAAATACAGTGCAAATAGTTCTCTCTCTTTGGATAAAATTGAAGTGGAAATAAAAATCAATAATAGACTGAACAGTTCCATGTCTGTAACATTTACCACTCTCATCTTTTAAGTCATAAGGCACTAGATATGTGTGTGTGACATTAATAAATAATTGTAAAAATTAATATAGCTACATTTCTAAATAAAAATAGTAAAATTAGCTCTATGCTGCTCACTGCTCCTGTAGCCTACCCCAGAGCGCCCTCTCGCGGCTGTAGACGGTAATGTTTTCTCTTGGTTCTGAATAAAAAATATGGGTAACATTATTATTATTATTTATTATGAGAGTAATTGACACAGACTAGAACTTTAATGTTTCACCAAATTCAGCTCAGATCTTCAGACTCGTCTGACTCGTGTTGCTGTATAACTGGCCAGACTTACCTTCCCAAAACATCCTATTTAATTTTATTTCATAAATTTAACTATATTTATTTCCACTTCACTGTTATCCAAGGAGACAGAACTATTTGCACTGTTTTTATCAGTGGGACAATATTTATACAATACAGTAGGCTATATACAACCTAGAAATAATTTAACGGGGTCTCTTGCAGGTCTCAGCAGCAGGAATTATGTGCTCAGCTACATCTGATTCTAATATTATGCTAATTAACAGTGACTGTAGTTTCAGACATTACAGTGCTTCACTCGCACTGACTCTTATTCTGCCTGAAAGAATGAAAAGACCGAGCTGAAGGTGGAGCGATTCGACCAATCAGATGAAAGCAGCGTTTTAGCTCCGCCCACAAGTGCGAATGAAATATTGAAGCCATAAACCGAAATGATCAAAACGTTACAGGGGCCAACTGTCTTGTCCATGTTCTCTCACTTGAATGTTCTAATTGAGATTTGAGTCTCTCTCGGCTCGGAATGCATTTTCAATTTGATGCGCACGCATTTTAGACACTTTTTTGTGTTACATGGCCTACCAAATCAGCCGAGTCGTCTGACGGACAAGCAACCTTGACATCGCTCCCTCCTGTGCCTGCAGCCTCGCGCTCCTCTTGTGATTACTGCCTGATGCGTGCTGCTTAATATCACACACTCCGTCGTGAAAAAACAGGAAAAAAATGCTCTTTTCTTTTTCGCCGGCTGCTCGGAGGTAGTCATTTTTACATTTCCTGCTGTTGTCACTTGTCGTCATCGTTGCTACGATATGTGACTCACAATGACTGTAACGACCAATTAAATAGGCATTCTCTGATGATGTTCCAAAATGTTAAAAATGCTACGCTTATCATAGACAAACGGGGAGAAATTAGTAGGCCTATCTACCGCACTGTCAGTTTTTTTTTCTTATCATAACCTACAAATGTCTTCATTCATAGTCATGGATTTGCACTGAACTGATTCTCAAATATCCGGAACAAAGTCTGTTCCGTATCAGTTCAATATGGAACAAGACTTTTATGTGTCAAATACGGGACAATTCCATATTATAAAGAAAGGTTGGCAACCCAGTAAGCTGCTCTGAGCTCTCTCTTGTATGTCGGCGTGTAATCACTCAGTGTAATGTTAGTCTTTGCCCTGTGATGCATTTTTCACTGCGTGAGTGAGAACATGATGTGCGTGACTTGTGAGAGCGGCCTGGCTTGTCACAAAGTAACTAAACGAGGTGGGTCTTTGCAAACAGTATGTGTACGTGTGTGTGAGAATTGTAACAAAATGCAGTGAGAATTTCAGAATGCATTCTGATCCTAATGTGCAGCAAAAGGGTACCAAAATGGTGATTTAAATGTCTTTAATATTTCTTAAATGCAATACCATTTACATATAAGTTCTGGGCAAGGTGGCCATCTTAGTTTGTAGTGCCCATGCTGCAGCCATCTATGGCACATACCTTCCCTCTATGACACAGCCTCTCACGATGCCACACAAGGTATGTGTTGCCACATTCTGGGGTTATAAAAAAAGGGAAAAGTTAATCTTTCAAAATGAAGCAGCAATATCTTTGCAGGGAAAAGTACGTATCTAGGGACAAGCTGGTGTTGTGAATCAGCTCAAAGGGGAAATATGAATAATCAATTATAACTAGTTATGAGTAATTATTCATATTTAGATCCACTGTAAGTATAATGTATACTTGACCTCTCAGTGTCAACTGTCTGTCAATTCTAAGAACGTTAATCTCCTGGTTAAGAAAAATAACCTTTTTACTGTACAATACTACTAAGAGCATGTAGCAAAAATCGCATGATTAGGGACTTAAATAATGAGCAAACAATGAACAACCTCAAGTGTGAAACAAATAAGACCTTTGTAAAAGATGGATACTTAATGTATCAATTGATAAGACTAAGTTTGATACTTGCTAATCTTGCCTGTTTGATAAAGAGTCCTGATGCACTTTGGGGGTCCAGCTGGTCTCTGCAAGTGAATTTATGAGACCAGTTTGAATCAGAGGATCTTGATGAATAAATAGCCAAGGCCGAAGTCTGGCACAAGCTTAGCATGGCTTTTAAGGCCCTTAGCTCAGCATCTTCTCCTGGAATTCCTGAATCTAGACGAACCACCTGATCTGGTGATCAGTGATCAATATAGGGGGATGATGTCACACCCTCAGGATTTGAGCGAGCCAATGAGGAATGGTACCTTTTGGAGGGAAGTTTTAAAACTCTTTGTCTCTAGTCTGGTGTCTAACATATGAAATTAGATTGGGGGTTCAAGAGAAGATTCTTTATGATTCTTATAAAACTAATGTGTTGCATCGGCATCAACATATAATATACACTCTCATTTAGATCATGAAAATACGAACTCACAGATACCAAACATCATATAGATGTGGTTATATTAACTAGTGATCCATCATAAGCATTTATAAAATAATACAATACACAAAACACAATATACAACATTGGTTCTCAAAGTGCGGCCCGCGGACATTTCTGGCGGCCCGCGATAACATCTGATAACATTTGTAAAACTGTTAAAACTGTACATTGATATGAAAAAAATAATCTCCGTTTAGTGGTGTTTAGCGGCATATAGGCATAAGCGGTAATTACAGGTGTGGTCCGACCGATCGCACTTGACCTCACTCCCAGAAGGCCTCAACGGAATGGTTGTCTGTAACGTTAGATGGAGATAATGGAGCGAGAGCCAGGCCCTTCGAGAAAAAAACGTCATGTTAGCGAGGAGAAAAGGCAGTTTCAAGATAAATGGACAAACGATTACTTTGTCGAACCTCACGGGTCGGATAAAGTCATTTGCCTGATCTGCAAGAAGGTAATTGCAATGCGCAAGGACTTCAATATAAAACGCCATTATGATACCAATCATAAAACCTACGATAAATTCAGTGGCAAGGAGCGCACAACTAAGCTTGAGCAACTTAAAAGAGGCTACATTGCACAGCAGTCAGTTTTCACAAATTTGGCTAAAACCGGTGAAGCTGTAACACAGGCTAGCTATGTGGTAGCTCAAGAAATAGCTAAACGGAGCAAGCCGTTTAGTGACGGAGAATTTGTGCGAGACTGCATGTTGAAAGTAGCCGACATTTTATGTCCAGAGCAAAAAACAAAGTTCTGTGACATTAGTTTGTCGAATGACACAGTCACACGACGAATCGAAGATCTGGCCAGTGATCTGAAAGAGCAACTGGAAAAACGTGTGGAGGGGCTAGGAAAGGGAGCTTTTTCCATTGCACTGGAGGAAAGCACGGATATTTCCGACACAGCGCAATTGCTGATTTTCATCCGTACAGTCACTGAGAACTTTGACATCGGCGAGGAGCTGCTCAGCGTGGAGAGTATGAAAGACACAATAAAGGGAGTCAACATTTGTGATGCTGTGTGTCGCAGTCTCGATGCATACAAAGTGAACCTAGCATCTATGGTCGGTGTGACAACAGATGGAGCACCGGCAATGGTCGGGAGTAGAGCAGGTGCCGTGTCGCTGCTCTTTGAGAAAGTGGTCAACAACGGAGGTTGCCAGGTTTAGCCTCAGTTATAAATTAAAATGTGTTTATTGCAATAAATTTTAACTGTAGAGATGCAACCTGGTCATTAAAATTATTTCAAATGGGATTTTCTCTTCAGTTTTTTTTTTCTTTTTCTCCCCCGCCCCTTTGGCGGCCCTCTGTTCAATGTTGGGTTCCTAAATTGGCCCTCACTTATCAAAACTTTGAGAACCCCTGATATACAAGAACAGTAACAGTATACACAATGCCCTAAATCAGTGGTTTTCAACCTGTGGGCCGCAATGGTATTGCAGGTGGGCCGCCAATTACTGTTAAAATAAATAATAATATTTTTAATATATGTAAAAATGTATATATATATATATATATATATATATATAAAATTAAATAACAGAAAATAAATATTAAACTGTAACTATGCTTCCACTATTCAAGCTCGCTGATTGGTTTAAGAATAAACCGCCAATTTATCTTAGATATTTTTGCTGCAAATGCTACAGAACAACAGCAGTTGTGCCAAGGGGTGCCAACCCGGAGTTATTTTCTGTTCATTGCCAGTTCATTCAATAAAGACAGTTAGCAATCTAGCTTCTGAGCACTAAGTTATTTACCCAACAATAGCGGAGTCAGTTAATTCTTTTGCAGTGGGCCGTGCAAACATATGTGTTTGGTTGTGTAGGCTGCGAGTTGAAAAAGGTTGGGAACCACTGTCCTAAAGTATGTGAATTAATTCAAAGAAAGGTTTTTCAATAAATAAATTAGAGAAGACTCCATTTTTATGTGCATCATGTGTCTGTTTCTGAGAGACTTGAGTTAAGAGTGGCTTAGCCACATTTTTGCAAGTAGGTATCGCTGCAGCCCGGAGACCTCCAAGTGGGAGGAGCTTTTGCCACAAGTGGCTGGACTTCACGGAGACCTCCAAGTGGGAGGAACTTTTGCCGCTAGTGGGAGGGACTTTACAAATGGGCGGGGTTTAAGCGGAAATTTCACATTGCGTCATTGCCGGGGTGCGCGCGAATGAGGATGGCATAAAGTAGAGATACTAATGAAAAACAGATTTATTGTTTTTCATTGTAGTTTAAATTTTATTAACAAGAGGTTTTTATATAATTTTGTGACAACTGCAAACATTCAAGTATATTAAATGATATTAATTTCATAATTATATCAGTTTTAAGAAAATGAATGAGTAATTTAGAGCAATAAAATGTTTACTGTATGTTAATGTTTTTCTTTAATGCAAGTCTGAAATCTGAGGGAGAATTATATTGTTTAGATTGTTACAACCCCCTTGGCTCTAGGTGAAACAACATTACAAAAGGCCACACGTGGAAGTAAATTTTACAAATAAACATTTTATTTAAAAAAAGAAAAAAAATCTAAATAGTAATACAAGAATTAATAATAATAAAAAAACATTCCAAGACTTAAGAGGAAAATATTAATGGTACCAAAGTCAAATTTAAGACACTCTTTTCCCCATCTCCTTTTTATCACCAACTCAATCACAGGTAACGCTCCACACCATTAAAAATTCAAGTTTTATTTGTTATATGACATGCAAAAAGCAGTGAAATGTAGGTCTGGCATACTCTTTTTAGACTGTGCAAAAAAATAAGAGATAATTAAATACAAATAATGAAACAACAGGAAAAAAATAAAAAGTATTTTTTTTGGAGATAATTAAATACAAATAATGAAATATACACAATATATTAAACTACTACACAGATGATTTGTAGAGATGCTACACAGAAACTGCTACACAGATGATGTGCAGAGATGTAAACAATGTGCAGGGAGGATGAGCTGCATAGTTAGGTTGTCAAAAAAGCGCAGTGTGCAGAGAGTTATTGGGTAGCCCTAAACAACCGGTCTATATAGTTCAGTGTGTTTAATGTCCATGTTTAGTAGTCTGATAACATGAGGGAAGAAACTCTTCCTGAGCCTGTAGCAGATGAAACAGTGGATTTCCAGGGTGGGTGGGGTCTTTAAGAATCTTAACAGCCCTAGATTTACATCTCCTGGTGTGGATGTCTTGCAGAGAGGGGAGAGATGTTCTGGAGATGTGCTCAGCTACTCCTTGCAGGGCGTTTGAAGGTATTTGAAGCTGCTCACTCTCTCCACTGGGGTCCCATTAATGATGATTGGGGTAGATCCGCTGCTGCCTCAAATAGAAAAGAGTTATTGTAAAATATTATTACAATTTACAATATGACTGTTTCTACTGCATTTCTGAACAAATAAATGAAGGCCTGGTGAGCATCAGACTTCAAAACCATTCAAAACCCCAAACTATCCTGTAGAACAGATATTTAAGGAACCTGCTTTTAACTTGCTTGATTTTTATCAGCATTGGAACACTTTGCAGCTGCTTTCACTCCAAGGCTATGGATTATATTTTTACTGGAATGAAGTGTCACTAGTCACTAAACATTCAGTCCAATGACATCCTAAAATAATTCACTGTTGACAAGTTAACATTAACTTAAGTACAATGCACATTTATGTGAGACATCCACAGAATGTAATGCCACTTACATTCCAACATTTGTCATTTAGGACAGTCTCTGACCATACCCCTGGAGCAATTTAGGGACAAGCACTGTTGCAAATGTCCACCTTTAAAGTATGAAAATAATTTATCCACACAAAGACCCACCCACAAACACAGACACACACACACACACACAAGTCAAAAATCTTCAGACACAATAAATTACACATCTTGATGCATAGAAAAAAAAAAGCTTACAGGAAAGTGATCCTTTGTGTTTGCAGAGAGAGGCGGTAACCAGGTCACTGAAATTTAACTTTTGGCCACCAAGACTTGAACTTTCTGTAACACAAAGTTTACACAGAATGTTTTTGTTTGTTTGTGTTTCCTACAATGACAAAATTAATTCTACACCTTATACTGTTGATATGTAATGCATGGTAGTGGACACTGCAGTTATTCTCATATATCCACTGTTATGATTATTAAATTAAAAAATGAATTTGGTAATTAAACCAAATGTTTCAATTGCATTACATTATTTGGATTAACGTTACACGTAAAAATAGAAAACATTTTAAAAAAATCTAACAGCAGGTTTTGAAACAATGACCAGCTTTGTTAAAGTCAAGCATTATCAGTTAGGAGTTTTAACTAAGATTCATTCTTATGGAACACTGTACTAAATCTATTAATTAGTCACCAAACCTGCTTATGGTCTTCAGTGTCCGTAATCTGCAGCGTAAATCCTATATATGTATTGCAGAAATATTTAGCACAAAAGGGTAACAGACACAATAAAGATGTAATTTATCTGTGCTGCTAATGCTGTCTTCACGTGCTCTCGGAATAATCGTAAATATGAGTTTTGAAGGTAAAAATTGCACATGAATGTCCTCCCATTTTCAAACTTGAATGCAATGAGCTTGTAATCATTATTTAACTACGTCAAAACTAAAACATCAACCGGCAAGATACTGTACTTTTTCACAACTTGTAATATGTTGTACAAGTCTAAACTTACCCCTTCAAACTCCTCTTTCTTGACGCTGAAAAGCATTGGGAAGTTGACGTCGTCTTTGTTTTTTTTGTTTTTTGGTGAGGAGGGGGGGGGGGATCGCAGCGTGCATTAACATGACATTAAATAAACCAATCAAAAGACTCTGGCGGTTTGTACAGCCCACTTGGAACTGAAGTCCCACCCATTTGGAGCTGACCCGCCCAGTTGGAGCTGGCTCCGACCTCCGTTTATACCCATCTCCATTTTTGGGTGTCGTAAACCTAGTGTTATCAGATAGTGTGCCATTGGTTGCTAGGGAACCAGAGGCCTGTTCTGTTCATTTTTCAGGTGATAGCTACCTTTGGGGGAAGGGTCCATACCCTATGCTGCACTGGCCTTATCAGCCCATTTGTATCCTATTATTTGACTCGCACTTTACACTTGACTGAACAGCTAATCATGAGGATATTTTCTTTGGAAAATATTATTTTTGTCAGAAAGAGTGAATCTCTTTAAAAACTGGCTGTTGTTGTCACGTCCATGGACTGTCCTTGTATTCCTGTGTTGTGTTTTGCTCCCAATGTGCTCAACATGACCCAGTTTCTCCCGTGTCTGATTTATGCCCATATTTGGTTGTTCCTGTTCCCATTGAGTTCTATTTGATTCAGCTGTGTCTTTAGCTTTTGATTCAGCTGTGTTTATTTTCTTGTTTAGTTCCAGTTACTTAAGCCCAGTGTCTGGTGTGCAGTGTTAAACTTCAATCCCTGGTCCTTTTTGTGTGTTCCTTGTGGTTCGAATAAATAAAGACTCTAAACTAAGAGATAAATAAGACTAACTGTAATACTGAGATCAGTACTCAGATCAGTACTCAAATTACAGAGAAAGGTTCAACAGAAGAAGACAACAATGAAAATGTTCACATGTAGTTTATGAGCAGGTCCACGTGTTAAATAAAAAAAAAACAAAGCTATCAGTGTTCTATCTTGGGGACATTTATGCTCAGGTGAAAAAATTAAATATTCTTAAAATAAACCTAAATTATTGTCTTATTTAGCTTGCTGTCACATTATTTTTCTCCTTATAAAAAATTTTCATTTAGAATGCTTGTTTTCTAATATAATTCTGAAATGACTTGTTGGACTACATCTGAATTCTAACATATTGCTATTTAAGTCTTCTGCTGTGAAAAAACGTAGTACTGCAAGAGTAATATGAAAAGAATAGTTTAAAAAAAGTTGATAAAATAGTAGACAAAATGAAAAAATATGCACTCTCAAGTCCCTTCAAACCCATATGACCTTTTATCATCTTGGTGAACGTTAGAGAATGGTTAGAGGGTTGGACTTTTAACCCAACAATTGCAGGTTCGAGTCTCGTAGCGGCAGGGATTGTTGATGGGGGGTGAATGTAGAGCACTCTCTCCACCCTCAATACCACGAATGAGTTGCCTTTGAGCAAGGCACCGAACCCCCGACTGCTCCCCAGGTGCCACGGCAAAAAATGGCTGCCCACTGCTCCTGGTGTGTGTTCACGGTGTATGTTCACGCTGTATAATACTAGAAGAAAAAAACTGCCTCTATATTCACTTTGAATATCAAAAGAGTACTTTGATTATAGTTAGACTTATTGTTTGCATTTTTGCATTTATTAAGACTAATATATATATATATATATATATATATATATATATATATATATATATAATTTTTATTTATGTTTAATTTGTGGAAAGGAGTTCAGTAAGGAGGTCACACTGCTTCAGTCAGAAGCTCATAATTCATGTACAATTCTAAGGTCTGGAGAGACTCATATGAAATCAAAAGAGAAGCAAATCAGTTCAGTTTGTTGAAGAACCTTTTACAGTGCTTGGATATCATTGTCTTTTACTGCATATGATGATTCATAATTAAATGACTTTCACAAGATGATAAGTTAAAACATTTCAAAATTCACCTAGAGACACTTTTTTTCCAGTCATGTATTTTGTCATTGAGGATTTTCTAAAAATACTGCAAAAAAATGTCATTACATTCTTATTTTGAAATCTTGTGTTGTGTCTCGTGGTGACTGTATCATAACTTACACAACTCTGATTGGCCATTGCATTCAAGATGTCTACAGATATGAATGTGATTGGCTACACTTCTCAACACTATAGAAACACATTGAAAATAAAAACTTTGATGCTCTCCAGAGTGCAAACACAAATATATGGCTCGGTCGTTTGTCACATCTGTTTTGCCAATATGCTAATATTACAGCTTCAGCTGAGGGTGCTTTTGCTTTTGTTTGAGCTAGCACTCCCGTAGATCTGGGCCTGTAACAACATAAGAAAAAACAGCTCAATAACAATTTATTTAAAGCAATTAACTTTCTTTTGACCTGTCTATTGCATTGAAATTGCAAGCAGTATCGATAATTTAAAAGTTTGATCTGTAGTCAAATGTCCCAGTGTGTTTTCTCTTTAAACCAATACACTTGTATTGGGGGGTGGGGGTGTTTTTTGTAAATTAACATTTTTTTGTGAGGCTGTCTGTAAGTTACAGTGTAACAGATGTTGCCTGCAGCTAGCTAACTGTAAGCAGTGTCTTTAAATTGAACACAAGTTAGGGGATGATGATATCTAATTACCAAATAGCGTAACATAATGCACATATCTTTTCTTTGTAAAACATGGAAAAAGGAAGAATCTCTACTTGTGACGTATGTAGTTCCTACAAATACAGTATCTTCCTGTTTGACATGAAGAATGTTAAAAAAGGGTAGTTGCAACAAGAGGAACATTTTAGGGACATCCACTTCTTAAAAGTTAAACTACTTTTCTGAGGTAAGAAATTTAATTCTTGCGCTTTTCTTTCTCACAAAGTAGTGTATATTAAATATATAGGCTATAACTTGAAAACTAACCTGTTCATTGCAGAGTCTTTAAATAACAGAAAGTGAGAGCTTGAGCTGAGCTGTTTGTAGGCGAGAGTTTCCAGTATTTTCTCAGCTTACAGTGAGTTTCTGAGAGTTTTTTCTGTGAATCAAGTCTCTATGGAGGAATCATTGGGTCAGATTATAAACTAAAAGTCAAAAACTAAAAGTCTTAAACCAAAACTAAAAATCTAAATTTGAAACTTAAAGTCCAAATCGAAAATTAATTTGGTATTTAGGATTAGGCATTTGGTATTTAGGATTGGGCATTTTCTATTTAGGGTTGGGCATTTGGTCATTTAGCCATTTAGGATTTAGAGTTGGGCATTTGGGGGATTTAGGATTGGGAATTTGGTATTTAGGATTGGGCATGTAATCATTTAGCCATTTAGGATTGAGGATTGGGGATTTGGGGATTTAGGATTGGGCATTTGAAGATTGAGGATTGGGCATTTGAGGATTGAGGGGTGTATGCAAATTAGGAGGCGTGACCCAAATACTGGAGGCTGGGTTTGAAATGGCTGGTGCACAGAGGCACCTTATGGACAGCAGAGGGAGCTCCCAGTGCTAAGGAGCACACTAACTTCAACTTAATGACAGCTTTGTAACATTTGTGGCCTCAAACACAAAGTCACCAATGAAAGGAGTGATATCGGTCTGACAACGAGAAAGCATCAGACAGTGCAGCAGGTAAGATGCTAACATTAGCTACTAGTTATATAAGCTGATATTGCTAACATGCTTTAGTAGGGAATTATTATATTGGGACATGCTGTTTTGTTTTTTAAACTGCGGTTAACCCCTCTGACATTAGTAGATAGTAGACGTCTGTTTTTATATTGTTTATCAACAGTAATGTATATTGTTTGGATTAACTAGACGAGTAGACAGACATGAATGTTTATTCATAACCGTACCGAAAATAAGTAAATATTGTTAGCTGATGCTAACTGTCTAGCTAACAAGCTTGCTGGTGCTAACATGAGGTAATTTTTATAAATAATGTCCAAATATTTTTATTCAACCACCTATATATATATATACCCCTGGCTCACACAGCGAGTGAGGAGGTGGGTTAATAACGAGATAAGCGATTATGATTGGCTAAGGAAGAGTCATGTGTTTCATGGTAGCCAAGCAGAGCCAGTGTTTTTACACACATGCCGGTGTTCTGTCGATTCATGCTACCCATCGAGATGTGCTACTTACTGGTTCTGCGCATGTGCAGACTCACAATTGTGTTCTGCGTTGCCACGCCCATAAATCTAGGCATCCAGACTTCGGTTGACGGACGGTGAGCATTGCGATATCTACAGAATATGCTACTCCTAACATCTTAAAGGTGCTATTACAGAATATGCTACTCCTAACATCTTAAAGATGACAAAGTATCTGTCAACATGCTCTCCATATTCATACAGTGCATATGGAGTGAGTAGTGATGTAAAATTAAGTGAATTTGCACTAGGAGCATTATTTGATAGGGCGTGTAGGTCTATCAGAATATGCTACTCATAAAGTTCAGTTACCAAGGAAAGGTTTGCTTTGACAGGTCAAATATGAATATTTGATGATTTTTACTTTTCACGCCATTTAAAAAAAAAACAGTACAGTGCCGTATGTAGTAGGTACTCATAACTTTGAATTTTATAATTGTACATTTACAATTATGTCATTTTTACTTGTATATAATTTTTACTTATTATATCAAGGGTAGAATGAATCGACATTCTCTGTGATCGATTCGAGCTACGGTAGCATTTTTCGACAAGGCAGCACAAATCGACAGAACGCCAGCGGCGCCAAACACACACACACGCAACAGCTACACAGAGATTCGCAGCAGCAGCAGAAATGGCGAGTCAGGAGCAATCCGATGAAAAGTTGGCATTTTCAAGGTGGAGATATAAGCTCTACTTCAAATTCATTGTGGTCAAAGGCAAGAACGTGCATGTAATGTGTGTATTATGTCCAGGAGCGAAGACTTTGTAGACATCCGTTGTAAGCAACTCTAATGTAATGAAGCATCTCACAATGACACACAAAGCTAGTGGCCAAAAAACACTTTTCTTACAAAGATAATATTTGAAGTGCAGGATAAAACTCTTGCTGTCTGTTGACGTGCAATAAATATCGAAAGTTATGTACGAACACCTGTCTATTCTACTCATTTCAACAGACTTGTTAAAACTGCTCAAAAAATAATTTTTTTTTGACATATAGCAACTTTTTTGTTTAAACAGTAACACAAATAGTTACTTTCCCTGGTAACGAGTTACTTTTATTATAGAGTAATTCAGTTACTAACTTTTTGGGACAAGTAGTGAGTAACTATAACTAATTACTTTTTTAAAGTAACGTTCCCAACAGTGATCTTGACTCCATATAGTGGTTATTTCGGAAAAAATCCCAGGTATTTTGAGCAGTAGGATTATAAAAAAAAATATGTGCTAATATAAAATTAAATTAAGTAGCCTATATAAAATTGCAAACATCTATCTTTCAGTACTTTTTTACTTACTTATTTTATTATACGTATCTGTACTTTTACTCAAGTACTTGATTTGTGTACTTCGTCCACCACTGCGTGTGTGTATGTATATACTCAGACCGGCCCGTCTGGCACCAACAACCATGCCATGCTCAAAATTGCTTAAATCACCTTTCTTTCCCATTCTGACATTAAGTTTGGAGTTCAGGAGATTGTCTTGACCAGGACCACACCCCTAAATGCATTGAAGCAACTGCCATGTGATTGGTTGATTAGATAATTGCATTATTAAGAAATTGAACAGGTGTTCCTAATAATCCTTTAGGTGAGTGTGTATATACATACACACACGACATATGACATCAAAGAAAGTAGACGCTCCTTATGCTTTTGAATCGCTCTCGCAGTACTTTAATGTCATAAACCGATCGGTCTTGCAGTGTGCAGCACCGGTTCAAGTCGAACAAGCCTAATTTATTTTCTCTCACAATATTTATAAAATTAGGCTATATAGCAAAAAAAAAAAAAAAAAAAAAAACGAACAGAAACAAGACCATCTAGTGGCAATGTGAAAGGAGTGTATCTACTAATGTCAGAGGGGTTAACCGCAGTTTAAAAATCAAAACAGCATGTCCCAATATAATGATACCCTCCTAAAGCATGTTAGCAATATCAGCTTATATAACTAGTAGCTAATGTTAGCATCTTACCTGCTGCACTGTCTGATGCTTTCTCGTCGTCAGACCGATAGCACTCCTTTCACTGGTGACTTTGTGTTTGAGGCCACAAATGTTACAAAGCTGTCATTAAGTTGAAGTTAGTGTGCTCCTTAGCACTGGGAGCTCCCTCTGCTGTCCATAAGGTGCCTCTGCGCACCAGCCATTTCAAACCCAGCCTCCAGTATTTGGGCCACGCCTCCTAATTTGCATACACTCCTCAATCCTCAAATGCCCAATCCTAAATCCCCAAATCCCCAATTCTCAATCCTAAATGGCTAAATGATTAAATGCCCAATCCTAAATACCAAATGCCCAATCCTAAATCCTAAATGGCTAAATGACCAAATGCCCAACCCTAAATAGAAAATGCCCAATCATAAATACAAAATGCCCTATCCTAAATACCAAATGCCCAATCCTAAATAGCAAATTAATTTTCGATTTGGACTTTAAGTTTCAAATTGAGATTTTTAGTTTTGGTTTAAGGCTTTTAGTTTTAGACTTTTAGTTTATAATCTGACCCAATAATTCCTCCATAAGTCTCAGTTCAGGTCATTTATCTCCATTAATGTTTTAGCATTATAAAGGTATATAGTTTTTGCCACAAAGCGAAAACAATTTGGTATAAACTATATTCATGTATGTTTTTTATGAATAGAAGTTTATTTAGTAAATGAAAGTAATTGATGTCACTCAGATGAATCGCTTTTACTGATGTTACTGTAAATGTGGTCAGCCTGATTAGTTCATTTTTTACAGTGTATGAAAAGGCAAACATGATCAATATATCAGATGACTGTGTACAGTATCTGCATGAGTGTAACAGTGAGTGTAACAGTGAAAATGTGGCTCATCCTTATAGATAATTCTATTACACTAGGTAAGAAACAATGAGTTACGGTTGTTAAATGTTCGTGACAGATATGTATTTTGTGTTGTTTAGTGATAAAGTGTACTCTGAAGGTGTTTTGGACTCGTTTGTTGCTATTGTAAAGTCCAATGTCATCCACTCTACGAACCCTGATGGCAGGAAACCAGTTAACGTCCTTTATTTTCATCAGCTCTGTGTTGGTACATACTCACTCAGGTTGGTCAATTTTGCATCATTACGAGTAAGTTGTGAATGGGAAGTTGTAGCCTAGTGGTTAGAGAGTTTGACTCCTAACCCTAAGGTTGTGGGTTTGAGTCTCAGGCTGCCAATACCACGACTGAGGTGCTCTTGAACAAGGCACTGAACCCTGACCTGCTCCCTTGTGCTGCAGCTTAAATGGCTGCCAGCTGCTTTGGGTGTGTGTGCACTGTGCACTTAGGATGGGTTACATACAGAGCACAAATTCTTGCTTAGAATGTGTATTATATTATGAAAAAAAATGCTTATTCTTAATTGGATTTAAGTGGTTAATTCCCTCTACAACATGTTTTTAAAAAGTGATTTTCATAATGGTGTTCTCTGAGCACAAAAAAAGTGAAAATCACAAACAATCAGTTTTTCTGTACTTTTGCTAAACATCTGAACTCACTAGACTATGTGCACACTATTGGGAACCTTTGTTGCAGACTTGGCACATTTTTTCTGAAGAAACCTTTAGTTTAGAAACTCATTCCAGAGAAAGACACAAGTCTGAGCATGTATTTCAAATCTGAGAATAATTAAATTATTTTAAGATTATGCGGTGTCATTTTTTTAAACATTTTTTATTTATTATTATTATTAGAATTTTTCTTATGAAACTTGAAAATGAGAGAAACATCTAGTATATTTCTAAAGGTGCTGTAAGGACAGAATTTCCAGAGACAACTTTTGTCTACAGGGCAAATATAACAATGAGCAATTTGAAAATAAAACAATTTAATTTGTTAAATATTGAAGTAATACTTGGTTAATTTATTTTTATTGAATCCTCTGTTGACCTGTTAAGATTAATACACCGTATTTGAGATCTACTTGAGTATAAAAATAGTATAGATACAAATAAATGTTTTGAGTTGCTAATAATAATAATAATAATAAATAATCATGCAGTATACTTTTTTTCTTTTTATAATTAAACCACACTTCACTTTTAGTGCTTATCACAATTCTGCATGGTTGCAAAGCAGCTTTACAGAAAGTAATTACAAAAAGTAAAGACGTAAACAACATAGCTAATTAGTTTGAAATGGTAAAAGACATTCTTATAGCCTATTTGCTCAGGTACCAAAACCCTTTTTCCTCCATTCATGTTTCTTTATGTCACGTACAGACAACGCCAATATTGCACTTTGAAATGTGACTGAAGCCCTTTGGCCTGTGAAAATATCATGAATAACTAAACAAATGATAAAAAAAAAGTATCCTGACCAGTCCTTAAAATTACACAAACTTCAGAGACGTTAACTGCATGAAAAGTAATAATGTAAAATGTATTTAAATATTTTCTATTCATGCGTCACATTTAAATCTGCAGTGTATTTCGACCGCTAAATCATTTCATTGCGTTTTACATGAGAAACACTTGGAGTGCATTGAGAGTTGAAGCGTGCAGAGAAATGTTAATGGGTGGTTTTATACGGTGGCCGGGAAGTGCAAAACAACATTACAAAGTGTAAAACACTTTTTTTACGAAGCTCGAGACAAATTTACATTTTGGAAAACATTTTTACTTATCATAAAACACAATTACATGGGGAAAACACTTTTACCAAGGATAAAACAAATTCACATCTTAGAAAACAAATTAACAAGACGCTAAACACTTTTACCAGTCCCAAAACAAATTTACAATGACTTTCTTCACGGAAAGGGAATGTACCACACACTGGAAGTAACGCGATGAAAGGTGTTGTGGTTGGTGAGCGCGGTAAATTCGTGTTGTGGTTGTGGAGTAAATGGCTTAAAGTTTATGGCGACAGAACATGGACTGCGGCCGAGGGATGTTTTGCCCGTTTTGTGGCAAACACATGAGCAGCTTAAAGGGATAGTTCACCCAAAAATGAAAATTATGTCATTATTGACTCACCCTCATGTCGTTCCAAACCCGTGAGACCGCCGTTCATCTTCGGAACACGGTTTAAGATATTTTAGATTTAGTCCGAGAGCTTTCTGTCCCTCCATTGAAGCTGTGTGTACGGTATACTGTCCATGTCCAGAAAGTAGTGATGCACCGAAATGAAAATTCTTGGCCGAAACCGAAAACCGAAAAAGAGAAAACCAAGGCCGAAAACCGAAGCCGAAACACCGAAAGAAATTATGCCAATTATTCCATTGCATTTATTGCTATGACCATGTACTAACTTTACTAAAATTAAGACATTGCAATTGCATAAATTAATATTAAAGTTTCAAAGATAATTACAATTACATAAATTATAAAAAACATAAAAATACATAATTACAAATTATGCAATATTTATTAAGCACATTGCAACAATGCACAGTATAAAATAAAATTCAAACTAAAAATGTATCCCACTCATGTGAATATTAAATAATAATGTACAGGCCTACTGGCCTGCAGAAAGGTTTTAAAATGAACTGTTCTCTCATAAAAACAAAGTGCATTTAGGTCAAGTGCATTTGAAATTGTTCTCTGTAGGACTAGAAAGTGCATTACTTCTCCAGTAGGCAAGACTGTTATCACTTCTGGGGATGGGGACTTCAGACAGATAACCATCTAGCTGTTGAGCAGTTGAGCTTGTCATCTGCCTGACATTTGAGAAATATTTGAGAGAGTGTATTTAAATAGGGGCAGGGCATAAATAATTTGTTTTATCAAATTAAAGCAGAAATCTAGCAGAAAATCTAGCAGAAATATGGCTACAATCTGATATTATGTATGTATATGTATATATATATGTGTGTGTGTGTGTATATATATATATATATATAGGCTACTGTAAATAAAATGTCACATATATAGTAGCCTAAGAACTAGAACAATAGCCAATGTATTATTATTTGAGGCACTTTCTTGCAGAATTTCACTGAAAATATCAGACAACGAGGGTGAATGCCAAGAGACGAGTCTTTTTTCCGCGCTCTGATCTGTCTCCTGCGCTTGGCGCTTCTCCGTCTCCACGCGGGTTCTCCGCATCCAGCGCGGCCTGTATCATTTCTCGTGCGCGCTGCCTTATTTCCGCATCCAAGTAATGATCTTTATAACGCGGATCAAGCATATTCGCGATGAAGTGCAGAGGATCCGAAAAGATCTCAGTGAGACGTGTGCTAACAGACTCTATAAGACTGTACCTTTCTTTGTTCTCACTTCGTGGTCCGTCTCAATCTCTTTGTTAGGAGACGCTTTAGTGCTGCGAATAAAGGAATAAGAAGAGAGAGAATGTTCTCACTGGTGTGAAGTGAATGTCGCGGGGAGCTCGTGGTCTGCGCTATGCAGGTGCACGTTCAGGTCGCGGTTTCTGTTTGCGTCATCATCACAACATTTCGGCCGTGTTGTTTCGGTGATAAAAGTCTTTCGGCCAAAAACCGAAAATGCTCTTTTGGGCCATTTTCGGCCGAAAATCTTCGGTGGCCGAATATTCGGTGCATCCCTACCAGAAAGGTAATAAAAACATCTTCAAAGCAGTCCATGTGACATCAGAGGGTCAGTTAGAATTTTTTGAAGCATTGAAAATACATTTTGGGTCCAAAAATATAAAAAACTACAACTTTATTCAGCATTGTCTCCTCTTCCGTATCTGTTGTGAGAGAGAGTTCAAAACAAAGCAGTTTGTGATATCTGGTTCACGAACGAATCATTCAATGTAACCGGATCTTCTTGAACCAGTTCACCGAATTGAACTGAATCTTTTGAAACGGTTCGCATTTCCAATAAGCATTAATCCACAAATGACTTTTTTTTATGTGGCTGACACTCCCTCTGAGTTAAAACAAACCAATATCCCGGAGTAATTCATGTACTCAAACAGTACACTGACTGAACTGCTGTGAAGAGAGAACTGAAGATGAACACAGAGCCGAGCCAGATACGAACGAACGATCGACTCATTCTTGAGTCAAAATCTGGTTGCATTGGTTGTCAGATCACCAGTAGTGATGGGAAGTTCAGTTCTTTTTCCGCAAATTGGTTCTTTCGAAGAGTTCGATTCAATAAACCGGTTGAAGAAATCGGTTCACCAGTTCTTTTGCACTCGACCTAATGACTTCATTTGCGATGATTGCCCTTTGATTCAATCCTTCGGTTTACCCGCGCTCATAACATTAATCACAGAATCAGTTCAGAATCAAAAGAATCAGTTCGGTTCAGACGCTCTGTGTGTCAGTCTGCTTCACGCTGAATTACACATGCGCAGTATCATCAACTCCTCAGTTCTCGAATTGGACGCGTCTGACAGAAACTGTTCTTGACTCACGAATGAGTCAGTCTTTTGTTCGTTATCTGGCTCGGCATCAGCGTGGGAAAAAAGAAAGAATCGCTTCCCTTCAATCGGGGGTTCGTGAGCGTTGACACTGCAGAGTCCGAGATTCCGTTCTACCAGAGTGCAGGAGATCCAATCAGCAACAACACAGGGGTGAGAAGATCAGCGAGTGCCCATCCGCTTCAGTACACGGCTCGTTCCTCCATCCAGAGCGTACCCCGGTAAGAGATCTAGCTTCCTTTTTATCCGAATGACCTGATCAGCTGGCAAATTAGATCAATGATGTAAATGGGGTTCTACAGGTTTGTCAATTAGTGTTTGTTGATTCAGTTTGTGAAGGAAGATAAACAGCACCAAAAGTCCAAAACACAACAGCAAACAAGAGGAAAAACCACAGCACACCATACAATTAATCCACAACACACAAATATGAAAAAGGTTAAAAGTACACATTGCTATAACAAAATCAATAATTTACACAAAATAAGGTTAACCCTCAATCACACTGCTCCACTTGTTTTATAATATATGACACTGGTGTTGGTGAACCCAATCCTCCAAGTCTTGTCTTTGGGTCAATGGTGGTGCACCGACAGCTGTCTCCACTGGGAGACGGGCATGTTGGCCAAACATGACAAAATGTGAAGTCAGTCCAGTGGTCTCATGAGGGGTGTTATTATACATCTGCAGAAGGGTCGGCAAGTGATCTGGCCACCGCACTTGGTCCTCTGAACTCAATGTCCCTGAAAGAGACAGAACAGCCTTATTGAACCTTTCACAGGCCCCATTTCCTTGGGGCCTGTAGGGTGTAGTCCGAACTTTGGCACACCCATACAGACTGCACAGCTGTGCCACCATGGTAGACTCAAAGGCTGCTCCTTGATCTGAGAGAAGTCGTTCAGCACACCCCCATGGCTGAATAAGGTACCGCCAAAGGGCCCGTGCCGTAGTGACTGCTGTCTGATCCTTTGTAGGGACAGCCCATCCATACTTGGAGAAAAGATCAGTTATTACCAACAGATAGGGATAAGTATCACCATGCCTACCAAGAGACAAGAGGTCAATTGAAACGGTTTCCATAGGGTATGACATAAGAACAGGCACCAAGGGTGCCCTTACCTTAGGTCCTCTTTTCTGTTGAGTGCAAATTGCGCATTTGGATGTCCAGTCTTGCAAGTCTACACCCATCCCGGGCCAGAAGAAGGTCTTTCTCAGCAAGCCCTCGACCTTGGCTACCCCCATATGGCCTGAGGCATTGTGATACTTCTCCCATAATTGATAAGTCTTGTCTTTGGGAACCACAATTTGATAGAGGCTCAAACCTGTATGACGCTCCTGGACTCTCTGCTTTAACACTTCCTCCTGGATATGTAGTCGATTCCATTCCCTTAAGAGGCGTTTGGTTGCAGGTCGGCACGCTTCCCTCTCCTCAGCTCCTGGAAAACAACTTCCAACTACCCAACCTTTTATTTGGGCCACCGTCTGGTCTTCCTCCTGACAATCCTTCCAATGGTCTTCAGCTTCCGTACTTGCCTCAGACTCCACCACTGCCATCTCCACATGGGCCTGCTGGTCAGCTCTTGTTTCCTGTGGTAACCTGGACAAAACATCAGCATTACGATTGGAAGCGCCAGGGCGATACTTAAGTTCAAAGTTAAAATTAGCCAACTGTGCTGCCCACCGTTGTTCTGTGGCCCCCAAATGCACCGTATTCAGGTGAACCAAGGGGGTTATTATCCGTAAAGGCCAAGAATTTATTGCCCCACAAATAGTCTTTAAACTTTTCAGTGACAGCCCATTTAAAGGCTAAAACCTCGAATTTAAAAGAACTGTAGTTTTGGTCATTTCTCTCAGTGGGGTGAAGGCTCCAGCTGGCATAGGCTATAACCCGCTCTCTACCATCCTGTAGCTGTGCCAACACAGCCCCCAAACCTCCCAGGCTGGCATCCGTGTACAGATGGAAGGGTTTCGAGAAGTCAGCATATGCTAAGATCGGGGCGCTCACCAGAGCAGTCTTCAAAGCGTCGAATGCCACCTGGCAATCTGTAGTCCACTCAATGGCAGCATTTCCTCTCCGCATACTAGCAGAACCTACTAGGAGAGCATTCAAAGGTGCTGCTACTTTAGAAAAACCCTTCACAAATCTTCTGTAGTACTCTACAAACCCAAGGAATGATCGGACCTGCTTAATAGTAGAGGGAAAAGGCCACTTCTGAAAGACAACGGTCTTCTCGGGATCTGTGGATATTCCCTCACCAGAGATGACGTGGCCAAGGTAGGTGACCTTCTTCTGGAAGAGGCTGCATTTATGGGGCTGCAACTTTAAGCCATGGGCTGCCAACTTGCCAAAAACCTTCTCCAGATGCTTTATGTGGGTGTCAAAGTCTGAGGAGTATACAACAACATACACTCTGCCCTCATCCTGGGCAGAGCCCGCTGGCTCCTGCTCCCTCCATGTGGAGAATAGTTCCCGAAGACGGAGAATAAAAGCAGAAACAGTTTCCTCTTCCTGTTGATGACATTTAAAAAATTGGGCCCTTATCTGGGCCACTGGTGTTACACGCCCATACAGCCTCTTTAACTCACTCAGTAGATCCACACTTGTTAAGCGTCTTCCTAAATTCAGTATATAAACCCCATATATAAAATCAATCTTCTGTTCCTCATTTAACTCTTGTGCCCTCAGCATGGCCTGTACCTGCCCACTCCATTCAGAAAAACTCATTTTACTTGAGCCACCATTAAACCTTGGAATCCATGGGACCCCCATAAACCAAGGCATCATCATTGCATTTGTCACAGGCTGATTAAGTGGAACATTTTCTAGCCTAGTCCCAGTTCATTACCCCCTGGACCTTCAGACTGCCCTTCATTTTCATCTGCCATTCTTCACTGTGTGGTGTGGAAAGGGAAACCCTGCTGACTACGCCACTAATGTAATAACAGATTAAAAATCTATTAAGTTGCAAATTTAGATTCCCAGCCACACCAACACAGAGAGAAAGACACAAGAAATCTCAAATGGCGTTTTATTACATTAAAAGCTAAGCTTAAAAAAAACAAGTATCCAAATCACAATTTCCTCCTCAAACCAGTGGAGACAATAAACCCATAAATTGTCCAATATTCTGCCCAGGGTAATTCCAAAGTCTGGTCCGGCCTAAAATCAGCCCAGTGATTCCCCTACCATTGGCAAACAATGTCTGTTTCAGTAGGATCTCAATTGGCCAACTTCAAACAAATCCAGGACCAGGATTTCCACAGCGCCGCCCCGCGTCTCTCAGGGGGAAATCGGAAAGTCATTGGGTAGATTGCACGTAGCCTGCAACTGACAAAACTCAGATGAATGGAATAACAACTTTCCTTTCCTATGCTTCAAATGGACACATCAGCAATACTATCGTGTCTGCCACTCTGCCGTCAGCTCCCCCGAATCTGACACCTTTACAGAGATGAACAACTAAGAACGACTTTAACAAAATGCTAAGCACACACACGCGCGCGCATCAGCATGGGAAAAAAGAAAGAATCTCTTCCCTTCAATCGGGGGTTCGTGAGCGTTGACACTGCAGAGTCCGAGATTCCATTCTACCAGAGTGCAGGAGATCCAGTCAGCAACAACACAGAGGGGCGAGAAAATCAGCGAGCGCCCATCCGCTTCAGTACACGGCTCGTTCCTCCATCCAGAGCGTACCCCGGTAAGAGATCTAGCTTCCTTTTTATCCGAATGACCTGATCAGCTGGCAAATTAGATCGCTGATGTAAACGGGGTTCTACAGGTGTGTCAATTAGTGTTTGTTGTTGCAGTTTGTGAAGGAGGAAAAACAGCACCAAAAGTCCAAAACACCACAGCAAACAAGAGAAAAACCACAGCACACCATACAATTAATCCACAACAAACAATTATAAAAAAAAGGTTTAAAAATACACATTGCTATAACAAAATCAATAATTTCCACAAAATAAGGTTAACTCTCAATCACACTGCTCCACTTGTTTTATAATATATGATTATGACAGTAGTACCATATAACACACCAAGCGACGCAACTGACACGCAATGCGCGAAGTGTTGAGAACTTTTTATAGAGTCTTTGGTTGAGAAACACCCGGCTGTAGCCTGCAGATGCCTACTCTGATTGGTTCGATTGTCTTTCACAGGCATACATGACAGGAAATGTGTTCAGTTGGTGTAGGGTGGAGTATGTTAAAAAAGCTAAAAACGCTGTGCAGTTTTACAAAGCCTTCATTATAATGCACAGAAGAAGAAAAAAAGTTAGCCTGTAACCCTCCATGTCCCTGAAATGATTGTTTTGCTAAATAAACTGATCTTTAGGCTAACAGACAAACAACCCACTACATTTAATAAATTAATTGGGTTGATTATCCACAGTGGGAGGATCAGGTCTTCAGATAGAATAATAAATTGTGAATTAAATAATTGTTGAAAATTTGATTATTTCATAGCATCAGAGTATACGAAAAGAAATGTAAGCATGTATCAGTATTGTTTTAATTTATAAAGCATGACAAGACAATTATTGTTACTTATCTGGCATGAAGTTGATAAATGACACTGCAATAGACTAATGTGTCTGCTGTTTGCCTTTTTTTTAATGAAACTTAAATTTTCTTTACTACATTGCAAAACATAGACTTTTCCCTCCCCTTTATCTCAGGAAAATATGCTGCTCCTCATTATAGTGAAGAAATCGAGGAACTTTTATTTCTGCAGGCCAATGATGATTCTAAAAGGACATAACTGTAGGCTAATCTGTTGCAATAGAAACTAACACAATTTCATGGGCACCGTGTTCCTATTTTAGTTCAGTTGTTAAGATTGTGGTTATTTCAGCAAACAGTTTCATACATTTTAACAGCATTAGTCAAACTTGTATATATCATTCAGTGGTACCATAGAGATCAATGATGGGCACGCATTTTATATAATAAATGCACATCCTTGAATTAACTTAACGTGCTTAACGTGGCGTAATGCATTAAAACGTTTTTTAAAAAGACCAAACTCAGTAAATATTTTCATAAAGCATTCACAGACATTTACAGACAATCAGGATATGTGAGGAAAATGCTTAACGCGTGATTAAACACGTTGTGTTCGTATTCTGGGCTCATATCTGTTTGTCTGTGAATATAATGCTTTATTAAAAGTTTTTTTTACCGATTAGATTTTTTTAAAACACCGTTTTAATGCATTAACCCACGTACTTTCACGTTAAGCATTTTATAATGTCTCAATGATTCATTTGTAAATTGGACTGGTCCAGAAGATTAAACTTGCAGCAGCTAACATCTCTTGATTCAATAAATCAGACAGTGAGACAAGATAACAATAAACAACTGTGCATTATAATCAAGGCTTTGTAACACTGCACAGTTTTTAGCTTTTTAAACAACATACTCTGTTCTACACCAACTACGCACACATTTCCTATCATGAAGCTATGCCTATGAAAGACGATCGAACCAATCAGGGATGCGTTTCCCAAAACCATAGTTGCTAACTAAGTTAGTAACTTTGTTGGTTGCAATGCAATTTCTCATTGCCACCAACTAAGTTGCTAACAGGTTAGCAACTATGGTTTTGGGAAACGGACCCCAAAGTAGGTATGGGGCGGGGTGACACGTGCAGCCCCGCCTTGATTTGCAGGCAGCTTATTGACACATCTGGTTATATATCCTATAATTTATAAATATGCATTATTTGCATTAAAAGCACACAATAATAACGTTATTAGCACAATTCAAGTTTACTTTGAATGCTTTTGCAGTGCGTTTTAAAGTTAGCTACTAAAAGTAAAGGATATATGACCTCAGTTTGTTATTAGTATAATATTAATCCACATTTAAAGTGTAATTGTAATGTAATCAAAATACATTCACTAGAGTTAATAGGAATTAAAAACCAAATGCTCATTTCTTCATGTCTCTAGCATGCCTAATGTGTTTTATGTTCCAGCTGATGATATCTACTCTGCTGTGATGCCTCAGACAGTAACAGCTCTAACAGGCTCCTGTGTGCAGATTCCTTGCACATTCGACATCTCTGATTTTGAGGACAAACGTAAGAGGGCAGAATCTATTTATGGGATCTGGACAAAAACCAAATCACAGTTTGCAGAAAAAGATGGTTTTATAGCGTTTAACAGCAGTGAAAACATCATTAGAGGATTCAGTGACATACAGATGACTGGAAATCTCAGTGAGAGGAACTGCACAACTGTCTTCTATAACATCATGAAGAATCATTCAGACCTCTATTACTTCAGACTGGAAATGAAGCCAAATGTGTTTGAAGCAACATTTAACCCCAGTACAGATGTTACAAAAAAGACTGTGAGGATCAATGTCACAGGTAAATGTCATCCCAGACCACCCACACACCAAAGTAAGAGATGAATTTGCCCAACTTTATGAAGAAATGTAAATATTAATTACATAATATATTGATAGTAAGTTTTACATTCTATATATGTGTCAACATATAAAACTAAATTTTTGAAAAATACCTTAACATTATAAAACTGTATCTTCTGCGTTGGGGGGGTTTATGCATGTAGTAGCTGACACTTTGTAAAATGTGCTAAACCTCACCCCGAGTGTGAAAACCTGACCTTCTTACATGTATTTACCCTGTAGATTCACCAGAACCTCCTGAACTTAAACTCAGTGATCAGAGAGTGATGGAGGAAACTACAGTCAATCTGAGATGCTCTGCTGAAGCCCCCTGCCCCAAACAACCTCCTACAATATCCTGGTCTAACATCCCTAAATCTGCCCACAATACAACACAGTTACAGGAGAAACCTGATAAAACTCAGTCAGTGGTTTCAAAGCTGACCTTCAAAGTTTCATACAAAGATCACAAAAGGAACATCACCTGCACTGCTACATATCCAAGAAATACGCCTGATGCCTCAACTGTGGAGACTATAGTAATGCTACGAGTCCTGTGTAAGAGATTTAAAGTTTTTTTTTATGTTTTAATGATCCTTGATGTGATTAAAGTGAAAATGTATCAATTGTTAACCCTGTATATGTTCTTGCGTTTTTCTTAAAGTTCCTCCAAAAGAAACTCACGTCATCATTACTCCATCTGTTGGCACTAATGTGACTTTGACCTGCAAAAGCCGAGCCAGTCCATCAAATGACTTGACCTACACCTGGTATAAACATGGAGAGGAGACGCCTATAGCTTGGGGAATGAAAATTAATTTAACCCAAACTCAGAATCAAACAGGATCATACCTTTGCATTGCACAAAATAAATATGGAAATCAGTCATCAGAAGAGGCCCAGCACACAGGTAAATAAAGCACAGTTTTTGTATTTCTATGCTCAGATGATAATTCATGAACTTTTGCTTTTGTAATTTAGGACAGAGCGGACTCTCTCATCTGGTGATATTTGGCTGCACAGGAGGACTTTTGGCTTTTTTTCTGTTGTCTGCTGTATTTTTCTACACTATGAGGTAAAAAGATAATAATGTAGTTCATGTCTTTAATGTTGTATTTATTAATTGCATGTTTTATGAATTTTCAATTGTGTTCTTTTTTTCTTTTCTTTTTTGCAACAGAAAAAAGGCTTCAAGACAGGCCCATGTCATAGGAAGTGATCAGGTACAAAGTAACATTGAGAAACTTAAATTTTAAGTTAAATATTGCCAGTTGTTTTGTCCACAACAAGATAAACTGTTCAGAATAAAGTCACAGCAGAACTGATGTCTGTGCACATCTGTGTCTCAAACCATAGCTGTTTGATTCCTGAATGAATCAGTGTTTTTGAACCATTCAGTTGAGAGAATGATTCAGTCACATAATCATTACAAAATGTAAAATTGTTCCTGAATGGTTCTGAGTATATGAATATATCTACTGAGAAAAGACAGCAACTGTCATACTGAACAATGTTGTAAATTGTTTGTATAAAAGTAAATTGTTTTCTGCTTATTTTCTAAAGACTAATTCACTTCACTCACTGTATGATCTCCACAAACAATGCTTCTTTTACAGCAGAACGAAAGTGATTTAAAAACAGTATTTCTCAAATATCTCCCACTCAGGCTGAGGATAAAAACAGAGACACAATGGATATCTGTACTAACAATGTCACTGCGATCAGCAAGAATGGCGAGAAGAAAGAAACTGATGATCTCCACTATGGTGAAATTGACTTCTCCAAACTCCAGACGGGGCACAAGACAGAGGAACACTCAAACAATGTCTCAGAGACAGAGTATTCTGAGCTTCAAGTGACACAGAGATAGAGACAAAGCAACCGTGCGCAAAAAAAAGAACGAAGTTCAGAAATAGTGACTTTTGTTCATGTTAAATCTTGCTCTTGTTTATGGACCTGTGACATTTGTCAGCAATGTACAGTCACCAGTTTTCACAAATCCCATAACATCTTTGAACTGGTTTAACATTATCTGCTGTAAATAATATTCTATACTCCAGCAGCTCCAAGGAATGTAACTAGAATAATATTAAATGCTCTTAAATATATTGATAATTTACATGCTGGTTACTTGATGTAAGATGCTTTAAGATGTAAATTTATATGTAAATAAAATATTAAAATGGTCACTTTGTGTTTTTTTTTTCTTTTTTTCTTAGTGTGTAATGTACATGAAAAAGATCTGCAAAGTTAAACAAGCAAATAAATGAATAAAATAAGAGGAGGCAGTGTCTTGTTAAGTTGTGTCAGTAGTGTGTCGTCGCCATGTCCAAGAGATGCTGTTTCACAGATATAATATGTTCACATCATAACTGACTGTGTTTAAAGAATAAGTTCACTTCCAGAATAACATTTCTGTCATTTACTCACTTGTTCCAAATCTATACGAGTTTCTTTTTTCTGCTGAAAACAAAAGAAGATATTATGAAAACATTTTGGTATTCGAACAGTTAATGAGCACCATTGACTTCCATAGTATTATTTTTTTCCTACAATGGAAGTCATTGGTGCTCATCAACTGTTCGAATACCAACATTTTTATGAAAATATTGGACGTTTCCTATCAGATTTCAATTAGGCATTTATTATCTGTCTTTAAGATGTTTATGATTTAGAATGTACAGTATATACACATATGTGTTCTTTGTTTCGCGAAGTAAAAAGTTTGATCTCATTTACAATATGTATTTGTAATGAATTAAAACCTTTGTAATCGTCGGGAAGAAGGAGGCGGGAACCGGCGGACAAACAAATTAAATTTTACTTACAAAATAAACACAAAACAGCACACCAGCCCCTCACGGACGACTGATGCGCACAAAATAAAACCAAAACATAAAATAAAGTCCAGGCCTGGTCCTCTCTCGTCCTTCACTGTCGTCGCTCCAGTTTTATATCCTTCCATCTCCTTCGTGGGCCTCGAGACCGGCGGGTCGAACAGGTGTAGCTCATCTCCAATCACTCCACCGGCCTCGTTCCCACGTCCCTCGGCCCCGCCCCACTCGTCACAGTATACAACATTATATGTTTTTTAATGATATGTATGTGCTAAACTTTCCTCAAAGACGTTTAATTTTAGCCTACCCGTGACTCGGAACAGAGGCTTTTACCCATGGGAAGTCGTGGCCTAGTGGTTAGCGAATCGGACTCACAATCGAAGGGTTGTGAGTTCGAGTCTCGGGCTGGCAGGAATTGTGGGTGGGGGTAGTGCATGTACAGTTCTCTCTCCACCTTCAATACCATTGAGGTGCCCTTGAGCAAGGCACCGAACCCCCAACTGCTCCCCGGGCGCCGCAGCATAAATGGCTGCCCACTGCTCCGGGTGTGTGTTCACAGTATGTGTGTGTGCACTTCAGATGGGTTAGATGCAGAGCACAAATTCTGAGTATGGGTCACCATACTTGGCTGAATGTCACTTTCACTTTTAGTGAGTTTTTTTTTCTGCTGAAAACAAAAGAAGATATTATGAAAACATTTTGATATTCGAACAGTTAATGAGCACCATTGACTTCCATAGTATTATTTTTTTCCTACAATGGAAGTCATTGGTGCTCATCAACTGTTGCTCATAACGTAAGTTAAGTCACAAATGAAAATTCTGTCATCATTTAGGCTTACTCACCATAAATGTTGTTCCAAACCTTCTGTGGAACTTAAAAGATTATATTTTGAAGAAGGTTGTTAACCACAGAGTTTTGGTTACTTAGGCCTACGACATATGGACATAAAAAGACATTCCTCAAAATCTCTTCCTCTCAACCTATTTTTTCCACTTAAATATTTTGCCTCATTTATAATACCCATTTTGCAACATCATATTGTCAGATCAGACAATTGTAAACTGCCGAGATCTGAAATGGCATTATCAGTAATTGGTTTCTTGTGTGTATTGTGACCAAATCATTTCAACAGAGCATGAATGGTGAGTTTTGATGATGTTGATTTAAGTCATTTGAATTGGATGGGATTCATTTAATTAATTTGAAAATGATTCTTTTCGATATACTCAAACTCTACTGAGTGAGTAAAATTGTTCATTATTCAAAGCGGTTTTGACACTATAATTTATTCTCATAGTTTTTTTAAGCATTAAAGTTTGTTTTGTGTTCAGCAACACTGAGTAGTATGGGTTTGGAATTACATTGTTGATTTAACTATTCCATGTTCTAATTCCATGTTTAAGATTATTGATTGTCATTCTAAAAAAAAATGTGTAATTTGTCAACTGTTTATTGTGTGCCTGCGCTCGTTTATGTGCTGTCCCATACATGCAGAGATTATTCAAAATATAATTGTTTGTGTGTTCCTTAGAAGACAGAAGTTCATACAGAAACAACATGAGGGTAAATAAATGATGACAGTATTTTAAGCTTTTTTTTTTTTTTTTTTTACAGGATTAACTATTCCTGTACTGAAATTGATACTTGAGTCTGACATTTCATGTGTTAATTGTTTTGATATATTGATATGAAATGGTCCTGTTTTAACATTTTTACAGGAGCACATTTGTGATGCTGCGATTGGAAATCATGCTTGCCTGAAAACTGTGCAGAGAAATGCGTCTCGTCATTCTGAAAAAAAGAATGAGACTACACTCTCCAAGGAGGTCCAAACACCATTAGCAAAGACTTTGTTCAGTGAGCATTAACATGCATTCAAAGTTGAATAAGAGAGTAATGATGCTATTGTTTAAGCTGATAAATGTAAGCATTATTAACTCAAAAATTCAGAGTACTTGTAGTTTGTGTTGTTTTGCTTTGACAGTATGATGTTTTAATAGTTGTAAGAACATGTTGTTTCATGTCTTGAAAGCATTCATTGTGAATTTAGGTTAGTGTTATTAAAATTCATAAAATATGTCAGATTAACTTCATGAGGGTTAAATGTTGAACTCTTTTGCTTTTATTAACTCTTTCATAAATGTTCATATTAATAGTTTCAAAACATGCAGGCAAATATTATGTAATAAGAAGGAGGAAAATATATTTCAAGCAGTAAACAAAGAGTGTATTAAATATTAAGAACAATGAGTGATTTTTCTCTTAGCATTATTATTACTCTTTGATTATATGAATGACATCATAAGCATCTGATCTAAAAAGGCTGTGTGTTATGTCTGAAAATGTTCAGCATTGGGTCCCGTTGGACTATGTTTGGTTATGCACTGCGAGTGACAGGTTACTGTGCCTTTAAAGGTTATGGCATTGATTTACGGCAAAGGTCGTAGAATGTAAGTTTCACGTCAGTTGATAAACGGCAACATAAACAAAGCTACACGGTGTGATTATTGAGTCCTTCGCAAACACAACAATTGGCGAACGAGGATGTCTGAACTTGTCCTACCACCTCCGCCACCTTTCCTACCTGTTCCCGGTGATCCAGCTGTTCCCTGGGATCGCTGGCTGGTGTCGTTTGAGGATTATTTGCTGGCTTTAGGACACTCGGATCTAGCGGAGGAGAGGAAGTGCGCGCTTCTGCGCCATTGCCTCGGGCAGGAAGGACAGCGAATCTTCGCCACGCTTACCTTATCGGATGATAAGTACGTCACAGCCACGGCCGCCTTGAAGGCTCACTTCAGCTCTGGAAGAAGCCGGCGGATGCACCGTTTTGAGTTTCGTCAGAGGACACAAACGCCGGGTGAGACCGTTGCCCACTATGTATCAGCATTACGTGAGCTGGCTAGACTTTGTGAGTTTGGGGCTTTGGAGAATGGACTTATAGTTGACCAGTTAATAGAGAAAACGTCATGTAACCAACTGAGGGAGAGACTTTTACTAGAGCCAGACTCCACGACACTAGCGGACGCTTTAGTAATTGGGAAGCAGTTGGAAACAGCTCTAATGGAGGTGCGCAAGTTCGGCCGCGCTGCGCACGAGCCTGTGACGTCATCACCACCATCAGTTCAGCATACAGGGACGGCAGCAGCGGCTGACAGGGTGAGTGACAGTTTGGACGTACAGAGAGTGGACAGGGGGCCCAGGGAGAGTGGGCACAAAAGCTGTAGCAACTGTGGTTCCCCTAAACATGCAACCAGAGATCAGTCATGCCCTGCCCAGGGAAAACGTTGTCGTAACTGCAACAAGTTGAACCATTTTGCACGCTGCTGTCGCTCCTCTCCAGCTTGCCATGATACTGCTGCTGTTCCCATAAACACTGTACAGACCTCACAGCCTTCGTTCAAGCTCTGCACTTGCCATGTGGGCACAGCTCTCATTCCACTCCTCGTGGACACAGGCGCTAAAGTGTCAATCCTGAACAAATGTACATATGACCGCTTCTTCAGTCACGTGCCTCTGGAAGCAGCGGCTAAACCCCTGTTAGGCTACGGCCATTTTCCCATCTCTACTCTGGGTGTGGCCTGCCTTCCCGTCAGATATGATCAACAATGTGCGCCTGCCACCAAGTTCTGTATTACCCGGAAGGGAGCTAACATTATGGGCCTAGACTTGTTCCTTGCCCTGGGTTTTACTGTGAGTGATGCTAGGGGCCTGCATGTCCTGCAGGTTGCCACCTCCTGGTCTGACCGCTACCCACAACTATTCAACGGCCTGGGCCACATGACTGGATTTGTACACCAGCCCACTGTTGACCTGGCAGTCCGCCCTGTTATCCAGCCCCTACGGCGCATCCCCCTGGCTCTCCGTGACGCGGTGGAGGCCGAGCTGCATCGCCTGGTGGAGGCGGACGTTATAGAGCCCGTCGATGCCTCGCCGTGGGTGTCTAACCTGGTGATAGCCAAGAGAAAAGGGGGCGGACTGCGACTCTGTGTCGACCTCACAGACGTTAACAAAGCCATCATTCCTGATAAGTACCCCCTACCAACGGCGGAGGAGCTCACTAGCCATTTCCACGGCTCCATTGTTTTCAGTAAGATGGACTTACGTAACGGCTACCTGCAGGTTCCTCTAGCACCGGCCAGCATGGACCTTACAGCGTTTGTCACGCACGTGGGGGTTTTCAGATTTAAACGCATGGCATTTGGACTGTCATCAGCCCCGAGCTGTTTTCAGAAGATAATGTCACTCATATTGGCTGGTATCCAGGGTGTCTCCATCTACCTAGATGACGTGGTGGTGCATGCGCCCTCGACCACACTGCATGATGATCGCCTGGAGCAGGTCTTTCAGCGTTTCGAACAGCATGGGGTCACACTGAACTCTGAGAAATGCATGTTCGGTGTTGAGGAGGTCGAGTTCCTGGGTTTCAGGCTCTCAAAAGAGGGCATCGCCCCGATAATGTTACACACTGAGGCCATTCTGTCCCTACCAGACCCGCAGTCGCCATCCCAGCTGTCTTCCTTCCTGGGGATGGCCGCCTACTACCTCAGATTCATGCCACACTACTCTGACTCAACGGCCCCCCTGCGCCGGCTGCTCAGGAAGGATGTTACCTGGGACTGGACCCCCGCCTGCCACGAAGCTGTGCGCATCATCAAACGGCAGCTCACGTCCCCACCCACACTGACCCATTTCAGCTTGACCGCGCCCACCATGGTCACCTGCGACGCCTCCGGGGTGGCGCTAGGCGCTGTGCTCTCCCAGACTCAAGAGGGGGTGGAACGCCCGGTGGCTTTCGCCTCACGGGCACTTACTACAGCTGAGCAGAAGTATTCGGTGGGGGAGAGGGAGGCCCTGGCCTGCCTGTGGGCATGCGAACGCTGGCATGTTTACCTATATGGGAGGCCTTTTACCATCCGCACAGACCACCAAGCGCTGACGGCACTGCTGGCGACTCAAGGCTCGGGGCACAGGCCCATGAGACTGCTAAGGTGGGCTGACAGGCTGAACCAGTATAACTTCAGTCTGGAGTTTATGCCTGGGCGGGCCAACACGGTGGCCGACCTCCTGTCTAGAGCTGTGTCGGTGACGAAAGATGCAGGCGGGGTGACATCAGACACAGAGAGCGATGAAGACTGGGTCCACATCCTGCATGGGCCTCTCAGTTCAGTAGTCACTCTGGCGGAGCTGCAGCAGGCCTCAGCTGCTGACGAGGCCCTCACAACTCTCCGTACCTACGTCCAGGACGGCTGGCCTGCCAAAGTAGATGACAGACTGCTCCCCTATTACCGCTTCCGCAACGAGCTCTCCTGCTGGGGAGCGGTGTGCCTGGCCCGTGGCCACCGTGCGGTCGTTCCTGAAATTCTCAGGCCCAGAGTGCTACACATGGCGCATGAGGGGCACCTGGGGGTGGTTAAGGTGAAGCAGCGCTGCCGTGACACAGTGTGGTGGCCCCACATAGACTCGGATGTTGAGGAGCTGGTACGTAACTGCGCTTGCTGCCTCCTGAGTGGGAAAACTGGTCAGCCTGCCACAGCCCCTCTCACCCCGACCTCTTGGCCGTCCTCACCCTGGGAACATATTCAGATCGACCTCTGTGGAGAACTCCACGGGGCACCGGCTCACGCTCGCTACCTGCTGGTTGTGCACGACCTTCATTCGAAGTGGCCAGAGGTTTTTCAGCTGAGCTCCATCACTGCTCACTCCATCATCGACCGCCTGGACAAACTGTTTGGGCGCTGGGGCCTCCCCAGGGTCATCACAACGGATAACGGGCCCCAATTTGTGTCTGGAGAGTTTATGGAGTTCCTCACGGTACGGTCCATCAAGCACATCAGGACGGCAGTGTATCACCCGGAGAGTAATGGGGGGGTGGAAAGACTGAACAAAACTCTCAAAAATGGAATCAGAGCCTGTCTGGAGGAAGGGAAAACCTTCAGCGATGCACTCAACCAAACTCTCCTGACCATCCAGGCATCCAAGCATTCCACCACGGGAGTGTCACCTGCATTGCTCATGATTGGGCGTGAACTAAAGCAACCACTGGACTGCTTGAGAGCTGAGCCAGCTCCTGCTCGTGGGAGCCCAGGGCTCCAGGAAGCCAGAGCTCAGGTAAAAGGTTCACAGGCTCGGATGAAAGAGAGGTTTGATGCCACGCACAGAGTGCAGATCCCCTCACTTTCTCCAGGGGTTTGGGTCAGGATCAAACACCTCCACCGCCAAAATAAGCTACAGTCATACTGGTCAGAACCCCTGAGGGTGACTAAGAAGTTGGGGCCGGCCACTTATAGACTGGAGAATGGGACTCGTTGGCACTCGAACCGCCTGCACAGAGTCGCAGCTCCCTCAGCACCTGCATCACCTCTGTCCACAGCAGCGGCTCTGGGTTGGCAGCCTAGGCCAAGAGCTAACCGGTTGGGGGGTAATCCACCAGCATTGCCTGACGCCTTTTCACGGCCAGCACGCCCTCAGAGAATGAGGGTCCCGCCTGTCTGGCATGGGGACTATGTGACAGGGTGATAGTGAGTGACACTGGGGAATGTGGGTTAAAAGTTATGTTACAGTTTCCAGGGGGGTGGGGGGAAAATGTTATGTCTGAAAATGTTCAGCATTGGGTCCCGTTGGACTATGTTTGGTTATGCACTGCGAGTGACAGGTTACTGTGCCTTTAAAGGTTATGGCATTGATTTACGGCAAAGGTCGTAGAATGTAAGTTTCACGTCAGTTGATAAACGGCAACATAAACAAAGCTACACGGTGTGATTATTGAGTCCTTCGCAAACACAACACTGTGTTCAATCTAATGCACAGATCTGTTTATAATCAGACAAGACTGACTGTGTTGTATTTTTGCATGATTTTTTGTGAATATTTTGGACAGAAATTGAATACAATCAAATAGTTTCTGCACAATTTATTTGTTTTACTTATATTGTTTATGCATTGTACTATTTATTTGTTTTGCACTATACAGATTATTTTCTAAAGGATCATATTTACTTATTTTTAGACTGATTTGCACTTGGAACATTAGATTTTTCCCAGTGGCATGTTAGAGCTGCATTCCTTGTCCTTTAGGCCTATAATAATTATGTGTAGGGCTGGCTCCCTATTATTATTTATTTTGCACCATAGATACAGGTCAGTCAAGATCACCAACACCATGGTCATTTAACAAACTTTTGGTGTGGGCAGGTGCCAAATCCTGCTGGAAAATGAAATCAGCATCTTCAAAAAGCTGGTCAGCAGAAGGAAGCATTAAGGGCTCCAAAATTATTTGGTAAAAGGGTGCAGTGACTTTGGTTTTCAAAAAACACGATGGACCAACACCAGCAGATGACTTTGCACCCCAAATCATCACAGACTGTGGAAACTTAACACTGGACTTCAAGCAATTTGGGCTGTGAGCTTCTCCAACCTTCCTCCAGACTCTAGGACCTTGGTTTCCAAATGAAATACAAAACTTGCTCTCATCTGGAAAGAGGACTTTGGACCACTGGGCAACAGTCCACTTCTTCTTCTCCTCAGCCCAGGTAAGACTCCTCTGACATTGTCTGTGGTTCAGGAGTGGCTTTACAAGAGGAATACGACAACTGTACACAAATACAAATACATGTCTGTATGCTTTGACCCCAGGATCAGTCCATTCCTTGTGAAGTTCACTCAAATTCTTGAATCGATTTTGCTTGACAATCCTCATAAGGCTGTGGTTCTCTCGGTTGGTTGTGCATCTTTTTCTTCAACACTTTTTCCTTCCACTCAACTTTCTGTTAACATGCTTGGATACAGCACTCTGTGAACCTCCAGCTTATTTGGCAATGAATGTTTGTGGCTTACCCTCCTTGTGAAGAGTGTCAATGATTGTCTTGTGGACAACTGTCAGATCAGCAGTCTTCCCCATGATTTTTGTAGCCTTGTGAACCAAACTGAGAGACCATTTTGAAGGTTCAGGAAACCTTTGCAGGTGTTTTGAGTTGATTAGCCGATTGGCATGTCACCATATTCTAATTTGTTGAGTTTTTTTTTTTTTTTTAAATGTGAGCCTGAGCCGAAATCATTAAAATTACAAGAACCAAAGACTTAAACTACTTCAGTCTGTGTGCATTCTAATTTATCGAGATCCACCTGTAAATTACGTTTAGTTTAAAAGGGTATTACTGTATTGCAGTGAGCTCTGTGTACGGCTAGAGCAAAAAGGCCAATACCCAGCCAGGTTCCTGGGCTGCTTATAGTTGCTGTGAAAAACTTTTCACAGTATTAGCAAGCCTTCTTCCCAGTGACTCAGTGGGTTCAGTTTCATCAGCATAAATGTCACGGAAACCTGTTCCATCATTTCTAGAAAGCACCTTAACAGTCGTATCTTCAGCCCACATGATGTTCATCAGTTTCCCCATGAGATCTATAAGTTTAAGAACCTTCAGGGCCTTTTCTGCATCATGGTGGCATTTAAAAATAACAAAACCATACCCACGGGACAGGTTGGATCTTATATCTCTGCACACTTTCACAGTACAGATGGGTCCGAATGGGAAGAATAATGCATGTAAATCCTGTTCTGTCACATTTGGGTGCAAATCATTCACAATCAGTGAGACTTGTGGATTAGAGCTGCTCTCCTTTTCTTTGGATTCGCCGCCCCTGTCGCAGCCCTCTCTGTACTTCAGGATTTCCCTGAAGTTTGAAACTGCATCATATAGAGCTGGCCTGTCATCAGGCCTTGCTGGGACATTAATAGTTATCCTTTGGGCCCATGTGATGCACACTGGTTTGCCCATGAGCTCCAAAAAATTCAGAGCCTTTAGGGCATTTTCTGCATGCTGGCGGTGTTCAAAGTTCACAAAACCATACCCATGAGACTGGTTGGTTATTGTGTTTCTGCACACTCGCACAGAACAGATCGGTCCGACTGGGCTGAATATTGCATGCAACAATTGTTCGGTCACATCTGGGTGCAAATCACTGACAAGCAATGATGACCCGTAGTCATTTGGTTCCTGGCTACCCTCACCTGCAGTCCAATTGTAGGACGTTGCCATTTTTAATTGTCCTTTTTAGAATATTCTAAACAAAAAGCTCTATGTACACAGCACATATGTTGTGTAGAATTAACAAAGTGGTTTTGTTGACAACTGATTTTAAGAAGGGATGAAACTTTAGTCAGATCAAGCTTATGATGTGAATTCACTGCTAAGTCTCAGCTGACTGAAAGCTTTCTTCTTTCTTCTTTTAAGGCCCTGAACGTTCTAAATTCCTGATGACGTCATAACACCGTAACGTGATTCTTTGACGCTTATTGATCAACAGGCGTTTTTTTTTAATCAAGCCCAGCTATGATGACCGAACAGGTTTTTTATAACTGTGCAAATGCCATTATAAAACCATCCGTAGCAAACATCTTTTTTTTTTATTATTGATATATTTTTATTCAAACATCCCACGTAATGGATAGGCTATTTCAGCAAAATTAGCCTACCTGTGTATTAAATGAATAATATACAGGTAATTTTGCTGAAATAGCCTATATATTACGTGAGATGTTTGAAACATTGATATTCATGCACATGTATGTAAAAGTACCAGTTCTTTGCAAGTTTAAATAATAATTAGATGCTAATTTTACTTTATTCTGGCAGATACATTTGCACCTCAGTATTGTTGTACATTATGCAATAATAACAGATTGTAAATTATTATATTTATTAAAATTATAGATAACCTATCTTAATCAATATTAAATACCCGTCAGGATCTTTACTTCCACTTTTACAACATTTTCTTCATTTTTATTGAAAATAAATTCTAATGTGATGGGAAAAGTGAGAAGAATGAACTCGGCAGAAGCTAGCCTCGAACCCGATTGATAGCGATACAAGATTATCCGTACTCAAACACATTACTGCCTATATACAATCACGGGCGTCGTATTTAACTATTTTATTTAACATACTAGAGTATGAGGAGGGGTCAAAAAAAGACCTTTGAAGTCGGACACTTCCTGAATCTCGCTGTTTTGTCGCCTGCAAACGTTAGCAATGGAGGAGATCGTGTTGGCGTTTTTATCGCAGACGAAGTGGATGTAATCGAAATACCACTGTTTTGTCATCATGTGCATCAATTCCTTGTTCTGCTGAACACAAAGGAGGAAATTTCTAATAAGAATGTTTGCAAACAAGCAGCTCACGTCCATTGTATTTTTACATACAGTTACGATATTAAAGTGTCTAGGAAATATACATAACATTAAGGATATTAAAACACTACTGGTGTGTGGAATGTGGTGGAAGGAAACATGACAGACAACTTCCGAGAGAGAAATTTGACTGGAGTTTTTTTTTTACAACAAGCCGTAGCTATTGAATCCAGTCAATGCAATTATGTCTGTGGGCTATGTACAATGCGATAAATAAATAAATAAAGAAAAATGGGAAAGAACTTAAGTGGCGCTAAAGAAAATAACAAAACATAACAAAACAATCCTTAACTAGTCCCTAAGCCTAACCAAAGAAAAATGCAGAAAACAAACTGAAATCTTCGCGCATCCGGCGCCTAAAGAACCTGACTAATAATAAAAATACAAGGGTTGGCGCTCACCTCTTACCTAGTGTGTATATACACAAAAGCAGCTACGGGCAGAATGTATATCGCGATATACTGACCTGATGTTCCTTCCCAAAATAGCTTTGTAGCTGAAAACTCTTGTGATATTCTCATATAGTGATACACACGTAATACGAATAAATTACTAAATATAAATATAATCACTAAAGCACATAGCACACTTCTCCGGGTAGATTAGATTAAACAGGCAAAAACTCTCAAGGAGTATACAAAACCTCAGCACGCCACATAACAGCTTGCTGCCGCAAGAGAGGGAGAGACAAGTGAATGAACCCGCTGTCTCTCTTAAACCAGCTGGACTGCCTCTGATTGGTTGTGGTGCTCCGCCCTAATGATAACCGACAGATGAGTCAGCCAGTCACAGCGACCTAGAGGTGGGCCAAAACAGAAAGAAAACTCAATCACCGCACAACACACGTGTAGTGCATCAGCGAGCAAAAACATCAACATTCCCACGCCAGCGAAACGCACGTGGAACGTAACACATACTATGCATGTCAAAGCTGTTTTGTAGCAAACATTCTTCAGAATGTCTTCCCTTGTTTTAAGCCAGACCCTGACACTTCTCAGATGAAACCACACAAAGATGAGGCATAATGGCTAAACAGTCCATTTAGATATGTATGTGTGCATGTATATTTTTAATGGATTGATTTATTAATTTACACAAACATACAATAGAATAAAGTGAAAATTACAACAAGGAAAAATTCTAATTAAGAGAAATTTTAAATAAAATAAACGCATGTCCTAATTCTTAACTTTTGTTTAGTTCGCATGTAAATATAAATAATTAAATGGGTAATCTTATTCTTAAAATAAAGAGAAAATGTATCAGTTGACATTCTCAGCCAATGAGCATGAAGCTGTGTCATCAGTCAGTCGTTTCCCATCATGCTTTTGATCAGCGCAGTCGTTGGAGAGCACCTGCGCTCGTTTTCATTTGAACCTATGGCTGTTTTCTTTTCTCCTCTCCTCTCTCTCGCTCCAGTTTTTCACAAGTTCATCAAACAACCGCAGTAAGAATATTTGATCAAGCACGGTGAGTAATGGCTTCTCCTGCTATTATTATTTGCACTTCTTGCCACATGTAGAGTTTATCTATCTCTGTCGCAGATGAGGGATTCACATGTGATAAATGCAGGGAAATAGTTAGGCTGACAGAGAAGATTTCAGAAGTAGAGACACGCATCCAAACTTTAATTGAGGACAGTAAGAATGTTAAGGCTCTAGATACGGCTTTGGATGCGTCTAGCACAGGGATTCCTGTACATTGTTCAGTTCCGGCAACAGAGCCCCTGCAGCAGGGCAAATGTGGGTCAACAGTGAGGCAGCGTAGTCGTGGGTCAAAACACCGCTCTTCTGTTCCGATCAAAACATTAAACAGGTTCTCCCCACTCAGTGATGCACCCACTGAGAATCCTGATGAAAGTGCTCTAGTTATTGGTGATTCTATTGTACGGAATGTGAATATAGAGACACCAGCCACCATAGTCAAATGTTTACCGGTAGCCAGAGCGCCTGACATCTTGGCAAATGTAAAAGTGCTGGCTAATGCTAAACGTAAATACAGTAAGATTGTTATTCATGCCGGCGCTAATGATGTTTGACTTCGCCAGTTGGAGATCACTAAAAATAACATTAAAGAGGTGTGTGAACTTGCAAGCACGATGTCAGACACTGTAATATGTTCTGGTGCCCTCCCTGCTTACCGTGGTGACAAGATGCATAGCAGATTGTCATCACTCAATGGCTGGATGTCTAAGTGGTGCCCACAGAATAACATAGGTTTCATAGACAATTGGACAAACTTTTGGGGCAGACCTGACCTGTTGAAAAGAGATGGTCTTCATCCCTACTGGGGTGGCGCCACTCTTCTCTCTAGAAATATGGCAAATAGTCTTAGTGTTTATACTTGACTAACTGGGGCCCAGGTCAGGAAGCAGACAGACTGGCTAAACTGACCGTCTGCTAGCTGCCTCACGTCACAGAGGTCAGCTAATTCTCAGCACATAGAGACTCTTTCACCTAGATATCACACTATAGAGACTGTGTCTGTTCCCCGAACTAGAAAATACAAAAAACGTCCAAACCAAGTTAAGATTAACAATTTAATTGAGGTTCAACAAATAAAAAACAGATGCAATATGGATAAACAAATGATAAAGCTTGGCTTATTGAATATCAGATCCCTTTCTAGGAAAAACTTTTTGTAAATACTATGATCATAATATAGATGTGCTCTGTTTGACAGAAACCTGGCTAAAACCTGATGATTACATTATTTTAAATGAGTCCACCCCCCAAGATTGCTGTTATAAACATGAGCCACGTCTAAAAGGCAAAGGGGGAGGTGTTGCTTCAATTTATAACAACGTTTTCAGGATTTCTCAGAGTGCAGGCTTCAAGTATAACTCATTTGAAGTAATGGTGCTTCATATAACATTATCCAGAGAAACAAATGTTAATGATAAATCCCCTGTTATGTTTGTACTGGCTACTGTATACAGGCCACCAGGGCACCATACAGACTTTATTAAAGAGTTTGGTGATTTTACATCCGAGTTAGTTCTGGCTGCAGATAAAGTTTTAATAGTTGGTGATTTTAATATCCATGTTGATAATGAAAAAGATGCATCGGGATCAGCATTTATAGACATTCTGAACTCTATTGAGGTTAGACAACACGTTTCAGGACCTACTCATTTTCGATATCATACTCTAGATTTAATACTGTCACATGGAATCGATGTTGATAGTGTTGAAATTATGCAGCCAAGTAATGATATCTCAGATCATTATTTAGTTTTGTACAAACTTCATGTAGCCAAAATTGTAAATTCTACTTCTTGTTACAAGTATGGAAGAACCATCACTTCTACCACAAAAGACTGCTTTTTAAGTTATCTTCCTGATGTATCCAAATTCCTTAGCATACCCAAAACCTCAGAACAACATGATGAAGTAACAGAAACTATGGACTCTCTCTTTTCTAGCACTTTAAATACAGTTGCTTTTTTACGCTTAAGGAAAGTTAAGGAAAACAGTTTGACACCATGGTATAATGAGCATACTCGCACCCTAAAGAGAGCAGCCCGAAAAATGGAGCGCAGCTGGAGGAAAACAAAACTAGAGGTATTTCGTATTGCTAAAGCTATCCTACAGAAAAGCATTAAAAACTGCTAGATCTGATTACTTTTCTTCTATTTTAGAAGAAAACAAACATAACCCCAGGTATTTATTCAATACAGTGGCTAAATTAACGAAAAATAAAGCCTCAACAAGTGTTGACATTTCCCAACACCACAGCAGTAATGACTTTATGAACTACTTTACTTCTAAAATCAATACTATTAGAGATAAAATTGCAACCATTCAGCCGTCAGCTACAGTATCGCATCAGACAGTGCACTATAGACCCCCTGAGGAACAGTTCCACTCATTCTCTACTATAGGAGAGGAAGAATTGTATAAACTTGTTAAATCATCTAAACCAACAACATGTATGTTAGACCCTATACCATCTAAGCTCTTAAAAGAGGTGCTTCCAGAAGTCATAGATCCTCTTCTGACTATTATTAATTCCTCATTGTCATTAGGATATGTCCCCAAAACCTTCAAACTGACTGTTATTAAGCCTCTCATCAAAAAACCACAACTTGACCCCAAAGAACTAGTTAATTATAGACCAATCTCGAATCTCCCTTTTCTGTCCAAGATACTAGAAAAGGTGGTATCCTCACAATTATATTCCTTCTTAGAGAAAAATAGCATATGTGAGGATTTCCAGTCAGGATTTAGACCGTATCATAATACTGAGACTGCTCTCCTTAGAGTTTCAAATGACCTGCTCTTATCATCTGATCGTGTGTGTATCTCTCTATTAGTTTTATTGGATCTTAGTGCTGCGTTTGACACAATTGACCACAACATTCTTTTGCATAGACTTGAACACTTTGTTGGCATTAATGGAAGTGCATTAGCATGGTTTAAATCGTACTTATATGACCGCCATTAGTTCGTAGCAGTGAATGAAGATGTATCATATCGATCACAAGTGCAGTATGGAGTACCTCAAGGCTCAGTACTAGGGCCGCTACTCTTCACGCTTTATATGTGACCCTCGGGAGATATCATCAGGAAACATGGTGTTAGCTTTCACTGTTATGCTGATGATACTCAGCTCTATATTTCTTCGCGGCCTGGTGAAACACACCAATTTGAAAAACTAATGGAATGCATAGTCTATATAAAAAACTGGATGACGAGTAATTTCTTACTGCTAAATTCTGAAAAAAAGAGGTGTTAATTATAGGACCTAAAAACTCTGCTTGTAATAACCTAGAACACTGTCTAAGACTTGATGGTTGCTCTGTCAATTCGTCGACATCAGTTAGGAACCTAGGTGTGCTATTTGATCACAATCTTTCCTTAGAAAGCCACGTTTCTAGCATTTGTAAAACTGCATTTTTCCATCTCAAAAATATATCTAAATTACGGCCTATGCTCTCAATGTCAAATGCAGGAATGTTAATCCATGCATTTATGACCTCAGGGTTAGATTATTGTAATGCTTTATTGGGTGGTTATTCTGCACGCTTAGTAAACAAACTACAGCTAGTCCAAAATGCAGCAGCAAGAGTTCTTACTAGAACCAGGAAGTATGACCATATTAGCCCGGTCCTGTCAGCACTGCACTGACTCCCTATCAAACATCGTATAGATTTTAAAATATTGCTTATTACTTATTGTAATAATAAAACCTTCATATTCATCCGGAAGAGGGAGGCGGGAACCGGCGGACAATCAAACAAAGACTTTAATAACAAAATAAACACAAAACAGCGCACCAGCCCCTCACGGACGACTGATGCGCTCAAATAAAAAAGCAAAACATAAACTAAAGCCCAGGCCTGGTCCTCTCTCGTCCTTCACTGTCATCGCTCCAGTTTTATATCCTTCCATCTCCTCTGTGGGACTCGAGACCGGCGGTGGGTCGCAGGTGTCGCTGATTTCCCAATCACTCCACCAGCCTCGCTTGTGTTCCCACATCCCTCGTCCCCGCCCCACTCGTCACATACCCCCATCGCCCCAGATCCCCTGTAAAGATCTTGTCTCCGAGGACCACCAGGACAAGACCACAGGAAACAGATGATTCTTCTGCACAATCTGACTTTGCTGCAGCCTGGAATTGAACTACTGGTTTCGTCTGGTCAGAGGAGAACTGGCACCCCAACTGAGCCTGGTTTCTCCTAAGGTTTTTTTCTCCATTCTGTCACTGATGGAGTTTCAGTTCCTTGTCGCTGTCGCCTCTGGCTTGCTTAGTTGGGGTCACTTCATCTACAGCGATATCGTTGACTTGATTGCAAATAAATGCACAGACACTATTTAACTGAACAGAGATGACATCACTGAATTTAATGATGAACTGCCTTTAACTATCATTTTGCATTATTGACACACTGTTTTCCTAATGAATGTTGTTCAGTTGCTTTGACGCAATGTATTTTGTTTAAAGCGCTATATAAATAAAGGTGACTTGAATTGACTTTACTGCTCAATCCGACACAGTCCTTTGCCCCCCCAAGAGTTTTTTGGCACACGTCATCATGACATCAGAGCAAGACAGACGTAACTCGGACACTTTTCTAACCGGCATGCATCTCGCGGTGATCACCGGTGATCGGTTCTGCGCATATTTTGCTCATCTGAAATAAGCCTATTATATCACAATGGAGGGCGGAGCTACACTAGATGTGCACTTAATCTCTTTTCTTTTCTTTACTTAGTCTCTTTTCTTTTTTCTTTTATTGTAAAGTCTTTGGTAATAGACACCGAATAATCTTGTTTTCCATTTGCATTAAGATTATTTTTATTACCACACTGGAATATAATTTAACTTAAATAAAATGCACTTTAGATCCCCCCAGGAAACAGAAGTTTGTAATGTATTCTACATGTGTAATACGTGATGACGTAAGCTGTACGTCATGGGGTAAGCCGTGCGAGGGAAGTACGACGGAGATACGTGAGTGATAGTGAATAAAGCACATCAGTTCAGTTGACATCTGTTGCAGTCTGAATTTATTACAAAACAAACGATAATACATGTTGTCAGAAGTTGTAAATGCAAAGAAAGAAGAATGGCACAGTTACAGCCACCATCGAACCTATGTCTACAAGGAAACCTAGCCGAAAACTGGAAGATATGGATTCAAAAATTCGACCTGTTCCTAACGGCTAGCGGTATCGCGGAAAAATCTCAAAAAGTGCAGTGCGCCACATTTCTACATGTCGCGGGTGAGGAGGCAATTCAAGTTTTCAATACTTTTGAATTTGGTGAAGAAGAGAGAGACAAAATCAACGTTCTCAAACAAAAGTTCAAAGACTATTGTGAACCAAGAAAAAACCTACCTTACATCCGTCAAATTTTCTTCACGAGGGCTCAAGGACCGTCAGAGAATATTGACTCCTACGTCACGGACCTAAAGAACAAAGCCAAAGACTGTGAGTTTGGAGAATTGCATTATTCATTAATCAGAGACAGAATTGTTTGTGGCATTAAAGATGACACAGTAAGAGCAAGATTGCTAAGAGAAGCAGATCTCACATTAGCAAAAGCTGTGGACATCTGTCGAGCTAACGAAATCACATCCAGTCAAATGAAAGCACTAAATGAAGAAGTAGACATGCACAAAATGAAAGCAGTAAAATTTAAACAGAGAATTAAGAGTATACCAAGAGAAATGCAACATGACTCGAGTGAAAATACAAAATGCAGCAGATGTGGGTACAAACATGAACAGAGAAAGTGTCCTGCCTATGGACAAACGTGCAGACTGTGCAATAAGAAGAACCATTTTGCAAAAATGTGTCGGATTGAGCATAAACAGCCAAGAAAAATGCACACGCTTGAACAGACACAGGAAGATGACAAAAATATGTTCCTTGGCACGGTTGAAGTTCAGAAAAACAAATTGAAAACCATTCAATCTCTCACCACAGAAACGCAAGAAGATAAAGAAAAATGGTCAGAAGTGCTCAAGATAAGTGACATGCAAGTGAAATTCAAGTTGGACACTGGTGCAGAATGTAATGTGCTCTCGTTAAAAATCTACAATATGCTGGGCATAACAGAGAAGCTGAGTAAATCTACCTGCAAGTTACTTACGTACTCTGGACACCAGATGTCGCCATTGGGACAGACACAGCTCACATGTGAGTATAAAGGTGAAAAACAAAAGATTCAGTTCCAGATTGTTGAAAGAGATGCACCTGCAATCCTAGGAAGATCCAAATGTCAAGCACTAGGGATGATAAAGAGGATACATGACGTTTCTGTTGATGATGATGGCATTCTGAAACAGTATGAAGATCTGTTTAATGGTCTAGGATGCATGCCAGGATATCACCACATTCAAGTTGATCCGACGGTAAAACCTGTAGTACATGCTCCACGAAAAGTTCCTGTTGCACTGAAAGAAAAAATAATTGAAGAATTGCACAGGATGGAACAGATGAATGTCATTGCAAGACAGACAGATCCAACTGATTGGGTGAGTAGCATGGTTACAATTGTCAAGCCAGACAAAATTCGAATATGTCTCGACCCACAAGATTTGAACAAGGCAATCAAACGTGAACACTACCCACTACTCACAGTAGAAGAGGTTGTATCCAACATGCCAAATGCT